>NC_141762.1:29202775-29360140 GCF_982258835.1 Parasteatoda tepidariorum
ATTGATTTCGAAAATTTTATATATCTGCAGTTTTTTAGAAAAATCTGTTAGGTTAATTTTAAAAAAAAGTTGGCATGAAATTTTTTTCAATTTTGTTTTTCTTCGTAAAATTTTCCAATATAAATGCAAGTGAATTGTAATAAATTTCATTTATATGAAAGTCGAAATATAATACACATTTTCCCAAACTGATGGAATTTTTTGTGAGTATAGCTTATGTAGCATCCAAAAATGTGACTCATGTGAAAAATCATTTTTTTCTTCATATTGTTAGATCCTGCAAAAAAATCTGAAATAATTTATGTGATTGCATAAAATTAAATTGCATTTTTAAAAATATTTTCAAATTTTTTCGGCGAGAAATTTGAACTTAAAAAATGTTTCATATTTCAATTCAATTTTCTTCATAAAAGATCAACTGTGTATACACAAATTTTGAGGTGATATGTCACTTTAAGGTGGAAAATCCGTTGATACCTATGTCCTGTGGATTGTTCAATATTTTGTCAAAGCATTGCTATTTTTATAATATTATTAATACAATTATTTTTATATCTGATATCCTAGCTAATGTTTGAAATATTTAACTTTAAAAGCATTGAAGTAATAAAATACCGATTTGTCTATGTATTGAATTATTTTTTTATCTCTCATAGGACCTTCTATTGGCCGAAACGAATGTTGGCCCCTAAAATTATTCCTCATAAGTTATACATCCCACTAGTTTATTTAAAAATTGGCGAGTCACACTTCCCTAGTTTCCCTTGTTAGTACCAAATGTAAGAGTACTGAAATAGATTAATTCGCATGAAAGAGATGTGAAATATTGAAATAGTTTTATTCACATTAATTGAAAAAACTGCTCTAAGTTATAAATTCTAAGTGCTCCTCTGTCGTGGAAACGACAGAGGGGCAATATTAATTTCTTTTATTTCAATATAAATTTTTATTTCACAATTTAGTATCTGTTTTATTATAATTTATAATCCTTCTTACATTATAGTTTTTTTTTTGGGCAAAATTTACAATTTTGAGATATTGCATGTTGCGTTAGATTATCAAGTAGTTTGATAGTTTAGCGTAATAATCTAATTATAATAAAAGAAAAAAAATTGTTGATTGCCTAAACAACTTAAAAAGGTGTATGCTGTACATCAGTGATTATCAAACTTATTTCTTTTACCGCCCCCTTTGAAAATCAATTACTTTTCAACGCCCCCCATTTTTTATACACCCCTAAAACTTAAAAACCATAAATTCATTACTTTAATTAATTTAGTTTATTAGTCGGTTCTGATGTTTAAACTTACATTCTAAACTAGAAATTTTTACCAGTGAGAGCAAATAAAACCCAACTTTATAATATTAATAATATATTTTAATTGAAATAAAAGAAACAATAAAAATATGTAATCAGTTTTCGTTTTTATACTAATCTAATGAGATGGATGAATTTGATGATATTTAATAAGTTTGTTGATATCAGGTTCGATTTTACTCAAAAACAGTCGTAACTCGCGTTTGGTAACTTGCAAATTATTTCTCTTTTTAGTAAGCAGCGTTGTCACAGCCCTAAATCCATGTTCACACAAATATGACGATGGGAATGCTATCAAAAATCGTTCAACGATAGACCACAATCCAGGGTACAACTGCGGAATTGACTTTTGTAGCAAAATTGTTGGTAGCCATTTTTGTATTTGATTTTTATTTCATCGTTCGTTGTCAGTTCTATAAATTCTTCCTACTGGGGTGATATTGCTATGTTGACATTTGAAAAAGGATCTAATATCCAGTCTGGTATTTCCAATTTCAAAATTTCCTGGAATCTTTCAATGAAATCACTGTGAAGATTTTCCAAATATTGGCAGTAGACGAGCAAGTCGTCGTTGTTGCAGGATACTGATAAATTGGGAAAATTATGGAACTCACGTCTGCCGATATTCTTTTTGTGTAAGAGCAGCTTGGCTACGAAAGCAGTGACGACATTTTTTGTTTTAATAAAGTTCAAGTCATCGCCTTGAAGTTGGAGATTCATATCATTAAGCAATGTATAAAGGTCTGTTAGGTATGCGATATCATTCTTTGATGTGATGAGGTTTTCGCGCAATTCTGTGTCTTCGTTTTCCAAGAACTCTATGACAGAATCAAACAGATTGTAAAAACGAGTCAGACAATTTCCTTTTGATAGCCAACGCACTTCTGTGTGAAAGATCAATCTGTTGAAATCTTCATCATTATCAACACAAAGCTGATTAAATAATCTGTCATTTAAAGAGTTGTTTCGGATTTTATTGACTGTTCTGATGACATGTTGCAATGATTGAAATAGTTCACTTAAATTTCTAGCAACTAAATGCTGTCGATGTATAACGCAATGTACAGTAAGTACACCAGGAATTATTTTTTTAAGTACGATATGAAGCCTTTTTGACAACCCGTCATAGCTGGAGCACCATCTGTAGCAGCTGATATAATATTCTTCAACGGAATTCCTTTTTCATCACAAAACTTTTCCAGTGTTTTAAGTACGGTTTCTCCTTTCGTGTCTGTCTCTAAATTTCTAGCAAATAAAAGTTCTTGACATATTTTTTCATCTTTAATAAATCTCACGTAAGACAACAACAATGCTTCATTAGTTGGTAAAGTGGACTCATCCAACTGAATTGAAAATTTACTAGTCTTCAGATGATTGCACAATGACTTTTCAATGTTTTCAGCCCTTTCATCAATTCGTCTTTGGACAGAACTATTGCTCAAAGGAATTTTTCGAATTATATCTGCCGCCGGCTTATGGAGCACAGTAGATATAACTTCTTTTATCGCCGGCAAAATTAACGTTTCTCGGATGGTGTGTGGTTCACCTGTTTGAGCAATTAACAGAGAGATATTGTATGAAGCTCGAAGTCCGTCATCGTCTTGCTTAGCAGCCATCGAAAAAAGTTTTGATACACTTGGCTGAGCATTATGCTTCTTTTCCAGATCTTGAAAATAGGCTACATTTTTGTCCTTCTTATCCGGATGCATTTTATTCAAATGATCTTGAAGGCTTCATCGCTTCGTTCTGGTGCAATGTAATTAAGGTAAAATTGCTCTAATTTTTTAACTATCATCGATCATGTTCCTTTATCAATCCGCAGAAACTTGTTACAACTTGATTGCGTACGGTGTGCGGGCTATCCTACGAAATCTATGTTAAGTATTTTAAGTTTTTATAACATCATACAGGGTAGAAATATATACTAATTATTCGTTATTGTGTAGTAGGTGGATTTTAATTCTAGTGAAATTTAAAATACTATATCAAGTAAATGAAATTTCTAATTATACATCGCCCCCCTAACCCACATCAACGCCCCCCATTTTTTCTGGGCCCCTTAACGCCCCCCTCTAGGCTTCAAACGCCCCCAAGGGGGCGTTATCGCCCACTTTGAGAAAGACTGCTGTACATTAACGATAAAAGGTACAACGGAGACAAAATGAAAAGAAATGTTTCTTCTTTTTCATTTTGTCATCGTTGATAAAAAGCATCAAAGTTGTAGATATTAAGCATGAACTACGATATTGTACCATTCACCTTCGTACATTTGTAATATTGAATCAGTTTAAATAAGTTTGTATTATGGAATCAGTTTGAAAATATTGAATCTATAAGAATCAGTCTAAATTCACTTTTTTCAAGGACTTTTTGAACTAATATAAACCACATTTGCGCTTCACGAAAGGAAACCTACAATGGATAAACCTTCATTTGCTTTATATTTTGATCTAACGATAAGATTTTCATTTATATTCATGCATGCAACATTCATGGTATGATTCACACAATATGATTAACATAATATGCTAATAATTAGTGTAACTGATAAGTTTTTAGACTAAGATAATAATTTACTGATTCCGTTGTATCTAACTATTATCGATTCTTGACTTTCAAAATATGATGGCATTCATAACGGGTTAGTCGAATTGTTTATTAATTGGGAAAATAACCGGTTTAAAAATTTAACTTCTTCCAATTATTAGCACTGCTCTTTTTTCTACTGTTTGTAAAACCGAAAAACTTTAACCGCAAAAGACCTGGCGTTGTCTGTTGTTGTGAAAATTAGAAAAAAAAGCAATTCAAAAAGAATAACTTACGATGATTAACCAAATCAGTTTAAGAAAAATCTTAGGTATCAAGTGGTTCATCAAACTCGTAAAGCAGAATTCCTTAAAAAGCAAAAAAAAAAAGAAAAAAAAAAGAAAAAAAAAACAATTGAACTGGAAATCAATAAACGTTAATGGAAATAGATTGGTTATGTTCTACGTAAATCTGAAAATTTTAAAGTAAATTAAGTTTTTGATTGGAAACCTTAAGGACAATAGAAAAACTATTGTCCTTATTGTCCTTGTATTGTACTGGACGATTATAAGTGAATTGAAAACAATAGGAAATACGTGAAGAAAGGTGGGATGCCACAGTGGGCATTACATGTATCCTAACTCTTAAAATATCTTTAATTACTTAAACTTATTTTTTAATCATTCTTAATTGAATTATATTTAAATTAAATCAATTAGTTAATTTAAATTTAAAAGCGAACATAAACTATTTAATTCATTTCTTATCGATCAATGTAACGGCTAACTTTTTATTTCAATACTAATGTAAACTCATTAATTCACTGTCGCACCTAATCCAAAACAAAAATCTATTTATAACTCTTTATTCTTAAATTTCTTACCACAAATATGTTTCAGTTACATGGTTATAATATTTCACACAGTCTTGTTGGCAATTCGCGATCGATAAGGTATTTTTTAAACCTAATATTGGTTATGGGGGGTTGGCTGCATTTTTGGCTATGTTATTTTTCGATAAATCACCAACTATGGATCTCTTCTCTCTAAAGGTCTGTTGAGAACAATTAAATTACTTTTTAATTTGTCTTTTGAATAGGCGGGTCATGGGGGATTTGTCTCCCATAGCCTGTCCTTATGCAAAATTTATTTATTTATTATTATTACTATCCAAAATTTATTTAACTTTGAACATTATCATGGATAAAATATATTCGTATTTCGAACTCTACAAATACTACTAAATAAAAGTTTTATTAATTATGATCCAGTTTTCATCTTCCACTGTCATTTTCATAATCCTGTTTTCATCACAATCTTCAATTGGATCATATTACTATACAAACTCCAACCACACCTGAATTTCCGTCTCTACAAGAGGTAAAATATCTGGCTACAAATAAAGTGAGATGGAGAGCTATGATAGAAGCCGTATGCTCCAATTAGGAGTAAAGAGGAATATGTATGTGTATTTCTAACATCGAGTTAAAACCTGATCTTTACTGTTAATCCGTAAACCCTACTCTGTTAAAATTTCCATTCTAAAATTATTATAAAATAACTGGCAGCTATCTGTCCATCCGATTAACCGTAAAGTTTAAGGTAAAGAACATTTTTTCTATTATGGTTTTGAAACCATTTACAAAAAGTATGGTTATAAAATCACGAATACAAAACTATACGGTTTTTTAACCATTTACTACTAGCTTTTACAAAAACGTAAAAAAAAAATAATTATTTAACTAGACATAGGAGTTCGACTTTTCGTAAGGTAATGGGCATTGGAGAGTGGCGGACACTGGAAATTCTTTATGTGTTGAAGGGAATGGAGGAAATATCGTTGTGTCAATACTAGGACTCGAACTCCAGTTCTGCCCAGGGCTCGAAAAACCGCCCGTCCTCGGCGGTCAAAAATTCCCCGCGGACAACAAATTTCTCGAATCCAGCGTCCGCGCGGATGGCCATTTTCCCGTTAATGTTCGTGATACATTTTCAATTTTTGTTATCTTACAAGAGACTAGCGCCTCACTTCTAAAACGACCCTCTAATGTCGAAATACAGCAACATACTGCGCATGGTGGAATTCATGTTTTCTTTGTCTGGGAGTACTGCAGCGGTTGAAAGGGGCTCTTCAGCAATGAACTTACAAAAAAACACATTACTTACTGGTCTTAAACAAGAAGTGTTAAACGCATTTATGAACATCTACCTAAATGGAAAACCTCTTTCAGATTTCTGTGCAGAAGCCTCTGTAAATCATTGGCTTGATTGTGGAACTAACAAACGTCATACTTGATTCATTTAAAAAACGCAGTACCATCGGATAAATTGACATGATAATTGACAGATAACTTAACCTTTGTTATTTAAATTATTTCATCAAAGAAATAAATTATTTCATAATAGAAATATTAGGTTTTACTATTAGTAACCTAGTATTTCTTTTATTACTGTATAATGCAATCCTAGTAACTACTAATTCATTGTGCAATTTATATAAATGTTTGTATTAAATAAGAGAAAATTATATTTTTATTTATTTAGAAGCGACGGGTGAGTTTCAAAGGAGGACGGGCGCATTGTTGGACAAACCGTCCTCGGGGACGGGTAAAATTTCTGAGTTTTTTCGAGCCCTGGTTCTGCCTGTCATGAGACTGACGCATAAGCCCTCTCGGCTATGATATGTCCGTAGTAGCAAAGAACTAAGTAGCTTCATTTGTTGGTTCTAGTTGGTGCGATAAAATTCGGGTTGTTTAACCGTATTAGGTGAAAGCAGCTAATAAACAGTTTTTCTCAAACTTAACAGTTTGATTACCGTTTTATTTATGGTTATTTGACTGTTTTGATTAAATATGGTAAAATAACCATTCAATAAATAGTTATTTAACCATTTTTTCAGAGAAATTTCTAACAGTGTACTAGAAATTGTTTAACCTTGAAACCATAGTCAAGGACAGTGCTCTAGACAACAAGGGAGTGGATTATTATACTTAAAGAGACTATACTTTAGCATACCTCTAGCGATCGCAGACATACATATTTTTTAGTTAATTATTATAATTGTGATTTTAATTTTTAATTCAAGAATTATCGAAAAAAATTTTCAATTATAATTTCGGGTCTTTTCATATCAAAGTTCTTAAGAAAGTTCATTTGAAATTTATAAAAAATAGTCACCTAGAAATAGCTCTTTATATAAGAATAAAGTCATAATTTGGAAGGTTGGATGAATACATTTTAGAAGAATTTTCGCATTTCATCTAGAACATTATCAAAACCATCGAGATAATCAGTTTACTGTCACGTGTATACAAGCATGATTGATGCGTCGAAAAATTTTATTTTAATACTGCTTCTTGTGTAAATGACATGGAAATCGTGAGTTTATTAAGATAAATGATGTGTTCTGCTTATACTCGAGAGAGTTCACAACGCCATACATTTTGATAACATAAGCTAAGTGAGTTTGTGCAATATACTTTCAAAACACTAAATTTTGAATTAATTTTGGAGAAATATCGAGTCTATGAATTTAGGAATGAAGAAAAAGAGTTGTATTATTTATACTTAAGTAATTTAAATTTTTCTCGTATGGATGATATTGATTTTATTTAAAAGTGACTTTTCTCTTAAAAAAGATTCTTCGAGAATTGTGATTAGTTTTTAAAGGTTTGGCATCTCTGTCGAAATTCGTCATATTTTTGTAAGGAAATATATATATATATATATATATATATATATATATCCATTATATATAATTCTCTTACGTGGCTCCCAAATTTTGGTTGTATTTCTTTTCCGCCGGTGGCGACAGTTTTCATTTTTAAACAAGTACTTTGTCTAACTAAATAAGATTATTTTCGCAACTTTTTAAATATTTACTTCATTTTTTAATATATACAGAGAACAGTCGACAAAGAATTCTGTTAGGTTAAAAAACATTTCGCCAAAAAAATAACGAATTCTAAAAGAAATAAAAATAAACAACTTAAAAAATAAAAAAGCTGTTGCCAGCCATAGAAGTTTTTGAAAGTTAACTTAGCAACATAAATCAAAATGACATAGAAGCGCAACTAGATCAAAATTATGATACCTGAGCACTTGACGCAACAAATCCTTCAATTTTATAAGTGTTGTATCGCCAAATGCCCAGATGCTATTGAAATGTACAGGTTTAGACGTTAAGAACGTATCCAATGAGCGAGCAAAGCGAGCATTGGATTGCGAAGCTATCCGAAATGAACTGCGAAAGCAGTTCCGGGGGTTGGCGAGCGCTAGCGAGCAGGGGGCGAAGCCTCCTAATATATATATATATATATATATATATATATATATATATATATATATATATATATATATACCGAATATTCGGCAGATGAATAGTAAAATTTGTTCTTTAAAAATTATTTTTATGCGTAAAGAAGCTGAGTGATTATTGAAAAAAATCTAAACTTAACTGTAATATTGGTATTTCGTAAAAGGGAAAAGAACTTAAATACAAATGTTTTAAATAAAAAAGATAATTAGATATTAAGGTAAGAATATATTATGATTATTAGATGAAAAAGATAATTAGATATTAAGATAATATTGAAGCTAAGCAATTTTGAAAATGCAACGCTCTCATAAAAACGCCCATAAAAAAGATTATAAAAGCAGAACAGAAAAAACATAAATTTATTTTAATTTTTGAAAGAAAAAATTTGCAAATGAGAATCACAGTTTATGTTGCCGATTATCTGACTTACCGTACAAGAAAAAGTGACCATAAAAGTCTATTAAAAGCACTCCGTCAAAATGCTGCACTATAGCTAAAATAGAAAAACAACGCAAATGAGACAAAAAAAAATTCCCAATTCTTAAAAACAAAAAATGCCGAAAAAATGACAAAAATGATTTGCCTGAATATAATTTAAAAAATTAGCATCACAAAATTCATGTTTTGGTATAAATATATACTTTTCCGATTATTCGGCAGGAGAGTCGAATTGGCCGAATGCCGAATAGTGGGCAAATATTCGTTACATCCCTATGTATTAGCGCTGCACAACCTTTTTGCGTGAAGGATCACTTGATTAACAGGTTTGACCAAAAAGGGCCACATACCTAAGACAGACGATAAGAAATTATACTATTTCTTCTATATAAACGTAAGCGTTTTAGACGCTAAATTTTGTTATGAGTTAAATTGGATCCACGGTGGCCATGGGGATAGAGTGTTCGCTTCCTAATGACGTTATTCATGTTCGAATCCCAGCTGTGGCTCGTCTGGGGGAATTCTGCCGACCACGCCTAAATGACAAATTTACCAGTCAACTAAAAATATATGTAATTTTATTTGCATAGTTGTTTATTTGAGAAAGAGAAAAATTCAAGTGTATATATATATATATATATATATATATATATATATATATATATATATATATATATATATATATATATATATATATATATATATATATATATATATATATATATATATATATATATATATATATACAGTAAAACCTCGCTACAACAATATTTTGCGGACCAAATAAGAATATTGTTGTAGAGGGATATATTGTTATATCGAGGGCCCACATAATTCTGGGACGCAATGAGATTTTTTGAAATTTAATGTTATATATTCATTAACTATAAATATATTTATATATTATCGAAAAAATTAATTTGCAAAGTGTTTATTACGGTTAAGCATTAAAAACAATGGATATAAATACAGAACATAAGATTGTAAACTTACCTTAAAAAAACATTTTTCTTGAAAAAAATCAGATATTTTTGTTTGTTTATTCATTTTTCTGACTGTTAAGTCAACCAACAAAGTATGCATAGAGTCCAATGCCCGAAAATGATTTTCATTTGTAAATGGAAGACTTGAGAAAAATGTCTTTAGAGATTTTACGGATTGAAGAGCTTCATGGGGTGACAATACGGACTGTGATACACATGGATCATCATCACCATCTTCTTCCTCATCATTATTTTCCATTTCATCCGTAATTTCAGAGAGAATCTCTTCATCACTAACTCCTGCGAAAATTGTGAGATCGTCATCCGCAGTTAAATAGTCCTCCACGTTAACACCATATGTTTTACCCATTTTTTCCTCAAGTAAGGATAAAGATTTTTGAAGATTCAAAACTAATTCTTGATTATCTGAAAGATCACTGTCTGTGGAATTTTCTTCACTATTAGAAACAATTTCATCTTCCAAGACACACAAACCGGCCTTTTTCCAACAATTTTGAATAGTTTTTTCTGTTACCTCCCACCAACTACCAGCAATAATATCACATGCTTCCTTGACATTCACAGTTTTAAAAGGATCTTCTACTTTATTTTCGATGTTGACAAGTATCGATTCAACCAAACGCTTCCTGTAGTATCCTTTGAAGCACTTGATTATGCCCATGTCGAGTGGCTGCAAAATCGAAGTGCAGTTGGCCGGGAAATAAACAATTTCGACGTTGTGTAGTTTTGGAATTGAGGTGTGAGCGGTGCAGTGATCAATTAATAAAGCAATTTTTTTCTTCCTCTTTTTCATTTCTTTATCTAACATCAACAACCATTCAGAAAAAAACTTAGAAGTCATCCAAGCTTTTTTATTGGCTTTATATTCCACTGGAAGACTTTTCACATTCTTGAAACACCTCGGCTTCAATGATTTGCCAATAACAAGAGGTTGAATCTTGTGTGTCCCTGTGCTATTGGCACACAGAAGAACAGTCAATCTCTGCTTTGATTTTTTTCCGCCGTAACATTTTTCACCCTTAAATGCCAATGTTCGATCGGGAAGGAGTTGAAAAAACAGCCCAGCTTCATCTGCGTTATAAACGTTCTCTGGTTTATACTTTTGAAGAATATCTGTCATCTTCTCTTGCTTCCATTCATTTGCTTCGTTAATCGGAGCAGATTTTTTCTCTCCGTGAACTTCCTGGAAAGTTATTCCATGTCGATCCCGAAAACGCATTAGCCCACCATTGCTAGCTTTAAAAGTTTCGTTCCCTAGCATTACTGCGAATTTACGTGCTTGTGTGCATAACAAGGGACCATTTATCGGGATATTTGTTGCTCTCATCTCTTGAAACCATTTTAAGACGGCAGCATCAATGTTTTCATTAGTTGCGACTTTTAGTCGTTTACGCTTTGGATTAATTAAATTTGAACTTACAGTATCTTCGATCTGTTTTCTTTTCTTTAGAAACGTTGCAACTGTAGATTGAGATAATCCGTATTTTCTAGCTGCATCAATCTGTTTCATTCCATCATCAATATCTTTAATAACGTTAAGTTTATCTTGAAATGAAAGTTGCTTTCTCCCTGCCATTACACTAGTAAAAAATATCCAATACACTGAAGACTCACCAAGCTGAAAATGTTAGCAGCACTAAATGCGAAAAGTTCTGATCGTAGAATTTGCGCTAGCTCATGAAAACACCATGTGTAGTTTAAATCAGGGATTAAGTGACAGTGATGAATGATGACCAATGGTCAGTATACATTTTTTTCTCCTCCTTAATTTCAATAAACGTGCTCCACCCACCTTCTACAGAAACAGTATCTTCTCAGGGTCGCAGGTGTTACTGTGATGTGTGTGGTCATTTATGACTCATGATGTTACAATGGTGATTTCTTAAGAACTGAAGAAGGCAATTCTAAAACATGAAGCTCTTAGGGTGGTCTCCTCAACAGTGGGGGAATGAAATTTGAATACAAAAGCCATTCTCTGATGTGCAAAGAAATAACAGTGGGGTGAAAGATCATAACCAGCAGTGACCCTTTTATCAGAAAAGATGAAAAAAATGGTAAAAGATGACTAAAAGGCATTTTACATTATTTGAAAACCAGTAAAAAAAAATGGAAAATAATGTTGAAATTTGAAAAAAAATCGTTTTACAGAGGTTTACTGCTTCAGAGAATATCGTTATATTGAGAGGAAGATAACATTAATCCATATGCAAGTTTGGCGGGACCACGGAACATTATCGTAATAGAGGGAGTTATTGTTGTATCGGATATCGTAGTAGCGAGAGTTCACTGTATATATATATATATATATATATATATATATATATATATATATATATATATATATATATATATATATATATATATATATATATATGGGTCATTCTCACAAAAAGGTGATTTTTTAAGTCCCTGAGTAATAAATATTAGAAAATACAGCAAATTTCTTAATATTTTTCTTCATAATTTTTCGTGAAGTTCTTAACTAACAAATCATATGCATTTCTGCTAAATGTATTTAATATTTTATTCTTATTTTTTTAATAAACATGACTTCAAAATCCCCTCCGTGGACATCCCTACGTCTGTGGCAAAAAATAATTTTTAATGGCTGTTAAACAATTTAAATGTTATTTTAATGATTTTTGTAGTTTAACCTAGTTAAATGTTTATAGTAAATTTTAATTTAATATTTTTTAAAAAAAAATTTATTTTTGTAAAATAAATGACTAGTAAACTTTGTCCTTCAAAAATGAAATTTCCCTCCATGGACAATTAAAATAGTTCTGTAAATATGCTAAAGGGCAGCATATGCGAAATCCCTGTAAGACAGCTGCTGGGAGGGGTAACCATTCCATTTTCTAATGTTAACTATTAATTGTATTTGTTCTCTTTGGTGTCAATTTTGGATTGTTGTGTTCAACTGGGGTTTGGCAAAGTTTCCACAGTATACTCCGTGGACATCATAAAGACGGTAAGAGAAAATTATTTTATTTTTGATAGATGAATTTTAGATTGCAAAAATAGTATATTTAATAAAAAGAACTGCCCCATTTTTGTAACTTTAAAATTAAAAATCAGAAAAATTTAAGAACTAGTTTTTGCCTCCTCCGTGGACGTCCCCTCCGTGGACATAAAAAGTCCGCGGAGAAGACACAGTCAATGGAAGAGACAATGTGTTAGATAACCATAATACAGCTTTAATAATTAAAAAACTATTTCTTTTAATTGATATTTTTTAAAAAGGAACAAATGTGTTAATTTGCTTGTATTTTTAAAGAAAATCAATTAAGTTTAACTTTTTCTTATCGGAGAAGTAAATATTGGCAATTTTTCTAAATAATTTCTGTGATGTTTAAAAGTTTTTTTTCTCTTCAAATTTTAGGAAAAAAATGTCGAAACCGAAATTTAAGAAAAGAAAGCAATCAAATGTTCAAATGCAAAAGAGAAGGGAACAGAAAAAACTTAGTATGAGACAAGCTAGACAGAAATTAAAAGAAAGCCCTATATTGTTTGAAGAAAGTAAAAGAAAAAAAAAAAAAGAGCAACTTTAAAATCTGTATCAGAAAAAGATTTAACAGAAAAATCGTGATTAAATGTACTTAAATTTCTAGAAATTGATAGAGTAAGCCGTTTGTGCCCAGGGAAAAAAGAAACAATAGCAAGAAGAAAAGAGAAAAAAACAAAAACGTTATTTGGATGACAGTATGTTTAACTTGCATAAAATGTTCATAAAAGAGTACCCTCAATACTCAACTTTCACGTGGAGTCTGAATTTTTATTTCAATTCGCGATCGCAACTCTCGAGTACGCCGTCTAGCGGGAGCCTGTAAATATCGGACATTAATTTATCACGTTTTCATTTAGTTCCATCAAAGTCATTGACTGAATCAGACGCCATTTTTTAGCAGCAAATAAGAAACAAAATTTCCCTAAGGAAAAGGCCGAAGAACTTGAAAAAAATCTCCAGAATATTAGTAAATCTTTCAGGAACAGAACACGCCAAACATTTGAAGAAAAATTCCTCAATAATTTTTAATTTCTATTATCAACAAACTTGCAACTGATGACTTCCGATTTCGGATACTGTTACAGATGTTTGTATTAAGGTAAAATGCATTTCTTCTGTCTTCAATTCATTACGAATTAAAGTGAAGTCAACATTGCTTTCGTCATTCCAGTGAATAAATATGAATTCAGAACATACAGAATTGTAATTGTTATAGCATATTCTTCTTCGTTATAGAATAGTATATATTTCTGTATCCATATAATTCGGAAAACAACAATAAAAAATTATCCAAGTTACTTGAAATAGTGCCATTTGTGCTGATTCTTAATTAATTTAAATCGTTTTCTTGGTAAGTTTTCTTTAATTTTGAAAGAATAAGTTCAACTAGAATTCAGCTATTCTGTTTTTAGCTACATATTCAAATTCATATCAATTATAAAATTTTGCTGTGTAGTATGTTATCTAAAAGTAATGAAGGTATAAACTATGTATCTATTATTTGAGAATAAAGTTTTCAAACAAGGAACTTATCATTTTGGAATTCTCCGGGAATCATAAATCAGGTAAGTGCAATGATTTTTACAATAAAAAATTTGCTTGTAAATATTTTTTTTTTCATTTGATGATGGTTCTCTACAGAATGGTTTTTTACGTCTGATTAAGAACTATAAGAATAATAAAAAAAGAAACAATATGAAAGTTTTTATTTCAATGTTAAGAATTCTTAAAATCGTTTTTTTTATCCTAAGAATTCTTTATTTTCTGTTTTTTAGTTTATAATTGGGTATAATATGAAAAAAACACAACTACTTCGATTTAGTAGGAACAACATATGACGCAATGCTAAACGAATGGAATTTAGTTGTTGTTTATTTAGTTATTGTTATTAGTAGCTGTTGTTATTTGTTTTAGTTGTTGTTGTTTATTTAGTTGTATTTAGTTTCAATAACTTTTCTTTATAATGCAATAAAATCTGGCGAGCAGCTTATTTAAACGATCGAACACTTCGTTTGTTTATTTGTGGCTTGAAGTTAGGCTCGCAGAAAATGCCGTTCATGGGTTAAATTTAGTAGGAACAACACAACCTGTGACGTAGGCTATATTATACCCAATTTTTTGATAAAAATTGTTCTCAAAATACTTTTGAAAAATTAAATGGTATAACATTATGTGTTTATGTATACTTCTTGTATATTACAATGTTTGAAATAATATGATTCAGAAAACTATGGAATAAAAATTCGGTACTTACTTATTAACGCCACCGCCGCTACAGATTTGGCGGTTTTTAAGTGCCGCCAATCTACACTTAAAATTTTTGCGACAATTCATAAAATAAAACACTTTATTTAAAATCAAAATAGTCAATCGGATTTCGGTGGAAAATGAGCCGATATAGAGTTTAGCATAGATTCTAAACAATCATATCGCCATATGAACTCTGATGAATAAGATTCCAAATGAAATAACATTTCCAAAACGTACGTTTACCAAGATAAAGTTTTATGTTGTGGGAATTGGTACATTTTCGTTTTTTCGGTAAAATATTTCCCTCCTGAAAAAATAAAATTGCATCTTGTTTTGTTTTTGGCAAATCCCAAAGACGAATATTCGTAGCACTAAAAATGGCGACAAAAAAGAATTTTTTTGTTTTTTTTGTTTTTGTTTCGTCAGCATTCTTTATTTTACGTTTCTTAGTTTCTAAATAATGATTTTTATTGAAACTTGAAATTTTTTGATAAAAATTGTTGTCAAAAAACGTTGTTTACAAAATTAAATTTCATAAAATTATGAGGCTTATGTATACTTTTTGTTCATTTTAATTTTTGTAGTAATATGATTCTTAAAACTATAGAATGTAAAGTTTAAATGGGCCTTTCATGTTATATCATTAAATTTAGTAATACTATTTCTCGGGCATTAGGTTTTAACTCTTATAAGAATATACATATTTTTTTCTGTTAATGTACAAATATTTTTCCGATGTGTTTTGGATGTTCCTTCTCTAATAAAAAGAGATACCATTTTGTTTTCGGTTGTACAAGAAAGAAGATCAAGCATTTTTCTTTTTTAAATTTAATAAGCCACATTAAAGAAGGAACGTTGCAATGCTACACGCTACATTAACGACGTCTCCAGAGTAACTGAATGACGGTTCATATAGAAATCGCAGGTATGCGTCTCATACAACAACGCCCCCTATAGTTCGTTGCAATCGCGAATAGTCTTTACATTTTAATTTATTAATATTCAGTAAGAGTTACTTAAAAAATTGTACACCTAAGTTAAAAATGGATGTTTCCTTTCATAGCAGCATGATTAATTGAAAGTAGCTCTATCGCTAATAATGAAATATTTTATTATTTACTTATTAATGTTAAACTCATATCAGTTGTACCCAATAATTAATTAATTAGTCTTCATTGACATTTCATATTTTATAACATAAAATGTCTCCTCCGTTAACTATTACATCTCCTTCGTGGACAAGGCAGAATTTAAAATATTTTAAATCTTGTAAAAAATAAAATAGAAAACTTGACCATTATTATAAGGACATATAACAAAAATAAATAAAGGCATTTATGTAATTTTTATCACTTTTTTAATTACTTTAATTTAAGAAATTTTTTTAGTCTATTTATACCTTTTCAGTGAGAATGACCCATATAGGAAAATATATATAATATATATATATATATATATATATATATATATATATATATATATATATATATATATATATATATATATATATATATATATATATATATATATATATATATATATATATATATATATATATATATATATATATATATATATATAGGGAGGAAAAATAAGAATAATAAAAAAAATAACAAACAACTGGGAAAAAAAAAGATAAAAGTTTTTTTGAAAAATCTGGAAAATAAGAGATATAATCTTTTTATCATCCCACACGATTATATCCGCAAAAAAGAGTGCTTACTGATATTGTATCAACATAGCCAAAACAAAATATATTAATACAATAGTGTGAGGAGCACTCAAAAATTTTTTTACAAAAATTACAACAAATAAATAAAATAGAGCACAATAAAGTAAAAATAACACGTAAAAACAACAGAAAAAAAAAAGAAAAAACAGAATAAAACATAATCTATAAAGCGACTAGCGAATTCAAATGTACTTACACGAACGGGAAATTTTTCAAGAACGATTTAAAAAATATTTTCGTTACAAGTTTGTCAGATTTCCAAATACGAAAACGAAAGTGCAAATTGAGCGTAACTAGAGTAGTTTTGTTTGAAAGTGCCGTTCTTACTGCATTGCTGAAGTGCGTTTGATTTGTTAGTTACCAAGGATGGGCCCGAAATGGATGTGAGCAAGGTAATATTTTACTGGATAATTTAAAGAAGTTGACCGTAAATAATTTTAGAAAATAAATAAATAGTTATATATATATATATATATATATATATATATATATATATATATATATATATATATATATATATATATATATATATATATATATATATATATATATATATATGGCCTTAAAGTTAGCGCTGAATAATAAGTATGATTTAAGTATGCGTACTTTTTTATACTCGACAATAAAGTATAACATGTATGACAATAACCAATCATTATGATTGCAAGAAATGCACTTTTCAGGGCTGCAGTTGGACTCGCCTGTCTCAAATACGATATGACATATGACAAAAGATTGAACTTTTCGAACGGGAATCCAACCGTGATCTGAATATCAAATTCTCTAAAATTTCTTCTCCAACTGGGGCTTTGCTGAATCGTCTTACACGATCTTGCCACGGCACTATTCTCTTGGCATATATTTCTTGGCGAAGTTTCTTATCTTAGAAATGTGGTCACGTTTTTCGCATATATTTCTCAGGGGTGCTCTTGTACTTTTTAATGCTGTTTTGATGCTTTTACTTTGACGGTGGGCGTGGCAAGAATCTCCTATTCGCATTTAAAGCTGTTTTTATGACAGCTGAGAACTACTTAATTCAGTTTATTTTAGTTTTAAAACTCATTTTTGCTAGTTAACTACTACAGGCAAAAGCGTTGAGTTGAAATTTCCTTGATGAGTTTAGGGTTGCTGTTCTGCTAAAATGTTTAGTAATATGCTTAATATGCCTAAATAGTATTATGCTTTTGAAATTCTGATTACGTGTGCGAACAGGACAATGGTCTTTGCAAGGAACATGAAAATTGAGTTACAACACTTTTTAAAAACTTTGAATTTGTTTAAGGAATTAAGCTGATTTTTCAATTAGCATTTATTCAATTTGAGTTACGAAATGCATTAAACTCTGCTTCAATTTCGGAATTGGGTTTTGTGATATAATTCCGGAATTCACAAAAAATCATTTCTTATACTTGCACATTGGTCAAAAGCAGTCACCTGTTTATGGTTTTAAATGTATCAATTAGCGTGTTCGGTTTTAATATTTGTAATCAGGTTTAGATTAATACATTAATTAATGTATTAATCTAAACCTGATTTAGAAAAAAGGTAGAGAAGCATATGGTTAAAACTTCAGTTGCAATATCTTGAACAAGTAAAGGGAAAAACGGGAGGACAGAATCTTAACACTAAAAAATATCACAGGACAGAATTTTATTCTCTGGGGTTACCATTTAAGATTTAAAAATTATCTCCCAAATCCAGAAGGGGAGATTAGGGGGACAAGCTTAGCATCATTGAGTAACTCTTTTGAAAAAATTTTACACTTAGTATTTGCAGCTATTTGATCCAATGAGAATTTCTAGAGACATATAAGCTTCTTCATATTAGAATCCCTGTGTTACATACTACTTTATTTTTTAACCAATTTGCGAATATACGTGAGTTTCCTATAAGAGAAATATTTGTAGGCAAGTATAGGAAATATTTACAGAAATTTATGAACAAAATTGATGCATTTCGCAATAACAAGATTATTGGAAAACAAAATGTAATAAATTACTCTTAAAAAATGCAGAAAGGAAATTTGTACTTAGGTACCTAATTTTTCTAAATTAAATTTTGTTATGTTTTTGACCCATGAAATGAAAATGGTTAAGAAAATTTGTGTGAGCATATTAAAGTAGTGAAAAGTTGTGCCCGACTTTAAGCTGATATACTTTGTGATAGGTGAATGTTTCAACCTCATATAATTTTGGGAAATCTTAAAAGTAAATGCCACTATGTCTATGGAAAAATGCTTAGTGGTATAAAAGTAATAATGTTGTAGATATGTAAATTTAAATTATATATTAAAGCATGAAATTTACTAATTTATGCTGTTTATAGATCAATTTTTATCTTTTCAAACAATTGAAGAATACAGGTGTGCGCATTTTATTTTTTTTATTAAACCGCCGGTCCAATTCTAAGCTTACAACTAACAATGTTCAAATCTGTAGCCTTGTCATTTTGAACCCAGTCCAGAAGACGAGGACCAAGCATTGGGACAAACTTGTCCTCGTGGCTAACTTTCCGATATAAATAAATAAATAAATAAATATAATTTGCGTTACATGAAGAGGAAAACTACGAAAACTCCCCATTGTTAGCCCTAAGGCAAGGGGATTCTTACCCCCGATCCGTCTACTACTAAGGAAAGTTTACTTCAGCACTGTTGTCGTTACGAGAATGGAGCAGAATTTGTATTAGTTGGGTCACCTCTTTCGTAGGCATACGCTCCATCCCCAGAGCCAGCGTGATCACGGTGGATGAATTTTATTTTATTTTATAACCGTCGTTGAAAAGCAGACCCAATTTTGGGTTCATGACTACTAATGCTCAACTCTGTAATTCTAAACCCAATCCAGAAGACAACTAAAGTCCTGGATCAAGTACTGCGCGAAATTTGCCTTCGTGGAAGACTTTTTTTTAAAAAACTAACCCACATTTACGCTACACGGAAAGGAAAACCACGGAAACCTCCTACTGTTAGACTGATTTCAATAGGACTCTAATCCATGATCCGTCGAAAACTGATTATATTTTTACGTCAGCGCTGTGGTCGGTGTTGCACCGTTGGCGGAATTCGCATTGAACAGCCATCCCTGATATTCGATCCCGATGTAAATCATTGGTGAACGCATTTGAGAAATATTTCTTTCTTTCGTTAACTCATCAGGTTTGCTTTTTATTTGCATAAAAAAGATAAGCTAATCAAATTTATGTTGCATCTGCCGAAAAATTACGATTTTTGATACAACTTGCAGTTTTTAGTTCCTGTTAAAACTTAACGTTTTTGAACAGAAGTTAGGTTCTAAAAAGGAAGAAGTAGTTCTAAAAGTAAGCAAAAACTTTCTGAGATATGTTTCATTTCAATTAAAATATAATTGAAGGACAAGTATCTATTTCCCCCCTCTTTTTTACAAAATAAGGCGTACCTTGAGACCTGTTTTTGTGCGGTCCTTTTTTATGCGATTCTGTTTTTGTGCAATTGGTTTTATGCGATTTTATTTTTGTGTGATTTTTTTTGTGCGAATTATTTTTATGCGGTATATGAATCTTAACGGCGTTAGCACCAGTTTAATGTTTCCTATCAATGTGCATATGCATGTTGTGGACGAACTCTGATTACGTGGTCTCCTTAACAACGATGTATCTCAACTTCGCGATGCACTGTTTATTTACTTTCATTAGTTCATTTATTATTGTCAACTCCATTTTCTCTTCTGTTTAAAATTTATTCTGCGCTAAACAAGTTGAAGTAAATCACTAAAAAATCGTTTGCTGAGTAAAAATACTTAGTATTTTAAAATTAAACCGTTATTTTTATTTTGTAAATTCTCGTCTGCGCGTATCTCAAATACTATACGCTTCGTATTCAGAGTTTTATACACAGTTCATTAGATTAAGGATTCATTTTATGGTGAGATTAAAGGTAAAAAAACTAATTACTTTTGTTTCTATTTATATGTAGTTTTCATGATTTTTATTTTATTTTATCTGATCACTGACTTTATGGTACCAAAAAGCAAATAAATTGAAATCCTATCTTCAAGCGATTTTCAACCAATGCATTCCAAGAAGATGCGCGTTTTGGATTACGACGAGTAGCAGCAAACTATTTAATGTATAATTTGAAAACTTCTATATGTATATGTACAATGAAGAATTAAATATTTTTAAAATTTCTTTAGGTCTAATTTAATTATTTAATTTTATTGAAAGCATTCTCTTATCTATTTCATCAATCATTGATGTATTTTCTGAGTCCGACTTTTTTTATGCGGTCCCTATCAACCGCATAAAAAAATTTTTGAAATTTTCGAATTCTTTTTTGTGCGATTTCTTTTAGGCGGTCCCTATCCACCGCACAAAAATGTATATATATATATATATATATATTAAATTCAAATTCCACGAAGTATAAACAATACTTTTAAAATAATCCAAAACCATCTAAACTGTTAAATATAAGATAAAAGGTTCATTAATATTTATTAACTAAAAAATATCAGCATATTATTTTTTTAAAAAAAAATCTTCATTTTAAGAATAAGAAAATATAAATAGCGTACACCAACTGTCAAAGAATAAAAAGAGATTGTAGGTATATTCATTTAATTCAAAAGAAAAACTTTAAGTATTTTTAGTTGTAGATAATAAAGTATGCTGAATATTTATAGCATAAAAATTTAAAGCAAAAATATTTGCTTAAGTTAAAATAATAATTATACTTTTTTTAAAAACTTTCTTTGATATCAACATGAAAATAATAATTTCAATTCAAATATGCAGGCGTTGTTCCTTGTCTTTGCACTATTCATAAATTTTTTTAAAATACTTAAATTTTTCTAACAAATTTTCTTCATATTTTCAATAGGCAATTTTCAAAACTGTTTGCTATGCATCATCTTTTTTAAAAATTTAGAGTATTTTGTTCAATCTTTTCGAATGCTTGCCTTTTCTTTGAGCAAAAAATTAATTGCTTCAAAATAACAAAAATAATGTTTTCTAAAAAACGTGTTATGTTTTGCATTTCTTGTGGTTTTTAAAAGTTTTGACTCCTAAGAAATATGTTTGCTGAGCTGATTGGAATTAATAACATTTAATTTAAGTGTTTCAATTATATGTGTTGAATGCAGAGAAACAAATAAATCTTCCCACTCTTAAAGCTAGAGCATATAAAAAAGCGATGTCTTTTTTTCAAACGCCGAAAAGGAAACTGAACGCTCAGTCACATGTTTGGAGCGCCATACTACGATTAAAAACTTAACTACTAATTAGATTGATAAGTTAATCGCTTTCTTTCATTATTTTTTATTGAATTTTTGAAGTTTGTAGCAATTGTTTGATTATCTGTTTTATTTCAGTTCTGTAAAAAATGTTTAGACGTTAACGAAGATTTAGATATTTAGAAGTCGTGTGTTAGAGAAGGCAATAGTACGTTTGTAAAGCAAATTACTGTTTATTTAGAATATTTTTTAAAAATTTCTCATCATTTTTCTTGTTTAAAATGTTTTTTAATGTTACATAAAATATATATTTATGCAGATGGCATGCCCCATAAATCTATTTAAACTAATAAAGGAATGAATACGGAAAAGTGTAATTAATTTAGGTTTTTTCTTTTCTCTTTTTGTAATAGAATTTGTCATACGGCAGAATATAATAAACATGAGTAAATAAAAAAATTTAAAAATTCGTGAAAGCACTTTTTACGAATAATCGAACTAAAATCTAAGAAAAAAGATTTGAAATTGATTATAAATTTTATGTTCCTATACAAATGTGTAGTACGCAAAAAAATAAACGAACCACTCTGAATAACTTTTGATTTAATGTTCGGATCATGTTCTAGGACTCTATTATAAAAGTTCGAGAGGGTGACTTCACATATGCTAATTAACTTGTGCTGACGATACCTTAAAATACGAAATCTGCCACAATATTGTACTATTTCTGAATAAACCGCATTCTGGGGTAACCTCAATCTGGGAAACATGGTCACCATAGTTACAGTTAAATGTAACTAGGATTCTTTTTTTTAAACTTATTACAATAAATTTATTGTTTTAAATATACATCTTTTATTTTCTTCTCATCTGATTACAAAAATTTAACAGTAGTAGTCAAATATCAAATAACGACCGGCAAGAATTATTATAAAGCACAAAATGAGAAAACGTAATTTTCCATTTTTTTTACTTCAGAAAATATGAAGGTGGCATCAAATAAATTATAAAATGTAGTAGAAGAATTTATCCTGCTGTGAATAAAAAAGCACTTTTATGTTTTTCAGTTAGACTTTCAAGAACTTTTATTAGAATTTCGCCACTGAAATCGATACCGTCTCGTTACTTTACACAGAAAAGAAGAAAATAAAATCATGAACTTCAAAAATAAAAGTTATTAATGCTTAAAAATTCTTCCAATTTCATTATGTACTTTTTAATGTCATTATTCAAAATGTTTGTGTGTTTGAATTATAACGCCTTAATTTTAAATATTTATGAGCAAGAATAATATTTCTATAATTATATGCCTAAATTATTTGCATGCATTATTGTATGTATTACTTGTATATATTATTAAATAAAATCGTAGTGCTCTTCTTTTCATTGGCACGCCAGCCCAGGATGGGCCCTGGCCTTCTCAACAAACCTATGCCATGACATTCTTCCCTTAGCCAAGGTTCTCCAGTTTATTATCTTTAAAACTTGTAGGTCCTTTTCAAGGCAGTCTAAAAATTTTAGGTTTGGTCGTCCTCTTTTTCTTGTACCTGTTGGCCTGGCACTGAAAACTTTTCTGGTTGTCCTGCTATCCTCCATTCTCACAATGTGGCCTGCCCATTTAATCCTGTTGTTTGGTTGAATAACACAGAGGCTAATGCCGGCAAATAAAGTATTTATTAAAGCATAATATGAGGAAACAATAGTTCGCACACACAGTGCTACACATCTGAATCAACCAACAACTAGTCAGCTTCTTCAACAAATATATATCTATTTCCCCTATCGGGAAGTCGTTGTATTACATCACGCAACTCCCGCAACTTATTTGAGAAGAAGAGGAAAAATGAGATTTTATTTGCATACTAACAACACTCCCCCTGCGAATAAATACACATTTTTCCACAAAATATAAAACATACATATACTAAATTTCTCATACAAGTTAAGCTTATTAACAATTAATCAATTAAACTTATTTGTGACACAGTCCAAGTGAGCTTATCAAAAGTTACAGCTTTAGTTAGGAAATCTGCGATCATTTCGTCCGTTTGCACATACTCTACTTTAATAATTTTGCCAATTATATCCTTTACGTAATGAAGTGTCAAATTGATATGTCTCGTTCTAGAAGATGATTTTGCACTATTCAACCAATCAATTGCAGATTGATTGTCAGACAAAATGGTCACAGGTTTCTTTACAAATATAGAACAATGCAATTCTTCCAATAAATTTAATATCCACATTAGTTCTCTACAGACACCACCTGCCTGGTATATTTTACTGTCGCAAGTATCTATAGATTCGAACCAGCGTTCATCCTTGCACATATGAGACGTGGCTCCGCTATCCAGGATCCAACATTCGTCCACTTGTCCTTTCTGTTCAGCTGAAACTAAGGCGTAATCATCTGGAGTAGCACCTTCGGATACCAATGTCTCTTGAAAATTTGGTTTTCGGCGACCTTTTGCTCTGCTGGTCGATGTTTTGTAGTCTCTATCTGTTCCCACTTCCTGATGTTTCGAATAACAATCCCTTGCTATATGTCCCGGTCGTCTACAGGCGTAGCAAATTTTCCTAGGTAAACTCTTCTTCTGAGTAGCATATGCGGATTCCAAATTTCTATGTCCACGGGATTTCTGTAGTAAATCTTTTTCTTCTTCCCTTAAGACTTCAAGTATTTCTTCTATCGACTTTTCTCGTTGCGTTTTTAAAACTTGTTTTATGCGCTCATATTTTCCAGCTAGACCTCTGACCGTATAGAAAACCAATTCTCTGCCAGATATTTTCAGTCCCAAGGAAGCACACTTAGTCGATAATCCTTTAGCTCGAGCTATATAATCGCTTACGGCTTCTGAATCCAGCATTTCTAAGCTCTTAAGTCCGGCACCCGCATCAATCTTTCTATCTTCCTCAAGCCCAGTGTAGGTAGTTTTAATTCTTGTCTACAAAGCTTTTGCATTCTTTTCTTCTGCATATTGCAAAGCTTGTTCGTCTGATAGAGACAATTTCAAGTATGATACGGCATCTTGGTTAGTAGTTTCCCAAACTTGCAATTTACCAGGGTTAGTTGGAGCTTCCTCTGTCAATGCTGACATTAGTTTCTTGAGATTCAAAAGTGCTTCCATTTTCATGGCCCAAAGATGATAATTAGTTCCAGTCAACTTCGGAATTCCAAAAGCTAAGTCTTTCTCCATGATGATCGTAAACCACGCTCTGCTACCACTGTTGTTTGGTTGAATAACACAGAGGCTAATGCCGGCAAATAAAGTATTTATTAAAACATAATATGAGGAAACAATAGTTCGCACACACAGTGCTACACATCTGAATCAACCAACAACTAGTCAGCTTCTTCAACAAATATATATCTATTTCCCCTATCGGGAAGTCGTTGTATTACATCACGCAACTCGCGCAACTTATTTGAGAAGGAGAGGAAAAATGAGATTTTATTTGCATACTAACAACAAATCCTCTGAATTTTGATAAATTTAATGACTTATATGCTTTGTAAAGTTTCGTGTTTGATTTTCTAAACCAGGTACAGTTTTTACTTATTCCACCAAAAATGCTTCGCAGTATTTTTCTCTCTAATCTAGATATCGTATTTTCATCTCCACGGGTCATTGTCCAGGTCTCACATGCGTATGTAAGCACTGATCATATAAGACACTTATAGAGTAACACTTTTGTTTCTCTTTTTATTAGGCTTGACTTAAGATATTTTCTTAGATCATAAAAACACTTATTGGCCATCGTGATTCTCGTGTATATTTCTTGTGTAGCGTCATTTTTGCTGTTAATCTTAGACCCCAAATAGGTAAAGCTATCAACGGCTTCGAATTTGTATGCTCCAATTTCAAACTGTGAGCTTTTGTGCAGGGCATATATTTAGTTTTATTTTCATTGATTCTTGATCCCATCTTAATGGCTTCCTTCTCCAGACATAAAAAGGATTGTGTTAGTGCTGTCTGCGTTCTAACGATAATATCTAAATCATCAGCAAAAGCCATTTGGCTTTTGCTGATGATTTAGATATTATCGTAGTAGTTAGAATAATTATGAGCAACAACAGACAGGCAATTGTTGTGTGAAATAAGTTTAAAATTTCAAAGTATTAAATGTAACTTAGACCTAAGTAGTGAAGTTGCTACTTTTTATATTCAAAATATTGTCATTAAAAACTAGTTTGTGACTATCACTACATTAATTTTTCTAAATATCACGCATGAGATATTTAGGACATCATGAGATATTTAGTACATCTTAGATATTTAGTACAAGAGTAGTTTTTAAAGAACATTTTATACGAAAAGAAGAAATAAGGATAACGAATAGCTATTAGAAATAACTAATGAATTTTTCTCTAACAAAATAAGAAGCTATTAATGAATGTTTATTTTTTCTTAGTGCATCTTTCTATCTCAATATGAGAATTAAATATAACTGGTTAAAACAACAATGCAAATATGCAGGTGAAAATATGGTGTGTTTTGGCTACTATTTTCACTTTTGAAAACTGTATAAATTTGTAAAATTAAAAATGATTTATAAGATATTAATTAAAAAGAACACTGGCAGAATCAGGTAATTTCTGTTTGGTATTATTGATGCAGTGAAAGACTGAAATTAGTGAATATTAAGACTCACCGGAATTTTTCAATGCTCTGATGGCAGAGTATTAAATGATAAATGTTGATAAAACATTCTTTATTCAACGTTCACATTAGTGCTAGCTGAATTTCGTTGTTTGCAATGTAAGTACGAACAAATGATATTGAACGATGTTTTCGAATATTTCCCAAAACAATGCATATCGATTTTCACTAGGAAATGTAAATGTTCACAAGAGTCCGGATTTTCATGGTAACAATAGATATCCAATAAGACTATTTGACAATTAGCTTTTTAGTAATTTTAGATTAGTTAGCTATAAAGCAACGCATTCTAAAGTTATTACGAAAATTGCGGAGATATTCAGGAATTAAATTTTTGGGATAACTTTGGACGTGACAATGCTGAGGATATTTCGAGTATGGTGCTGTAGCTGAGTCAGTTGAAATTATTCACAAATATTTAAATAAAGTAAGCACGCAAAGATGGTAGTTCATCTCATGGCAAGACAGGAAGAAAACATTTTCAACACTTAGACAATGACACGCAAAAATGCTTTAAAGTTAATAAAAATCCTTGAAGCACCTAATGAAAATTGTAAAATAATGCATAAAAATATACGAAAAATGTAACGAAACCCCATGAGTTGAACTAAATGTATCTATTACTTCTTAAAGGCCTAACGTAGCTATGTAATTAATTTTAAGTGAAAATGTGTATCAGAGATGATTAGATAATTCTAATTCACATAGTATTTCTGAGTAGTTTCATGCCAAATTTTATTAAGTTCCAGCAAAATTAAAAACAGGATACATACAGAAAATTGCTCAATTTTACATTCTTGTATTACAACCATATATGGCAGTACTTTTACTTTCGTTACTTGTACCGCCGGAACAAGTAAAAAGTACGTACTTTTACTTGTACTTCGTTACTTTTTAAATTTAGTACTTTTACTTGTACTTTCGTTACTTTTTTAGGGAAAAAGTACAAGTATTTGTAACGGAAATATCGAACGAAATCGTTACTTTTTTTCTAAAACTCGGTAAGCTTTCTAAAAAAAAAAAATGTTAAATTGAAAAAAAAAATGCTTATGTTTTTTCTTAATTAATAAAATTAATGTGCAATATACATGCATTCACAGCTAACTTCGTGTTTAAATACCTTCTGTTTCAACTTATACTGCTCATTCAATTATTTTTTACTAGGTCAAAGATCACAAAGCTATCTGAAACCCTGTGTTTGCTTTGTTTATGTTTGTGCTTTTAAAACGCGTCTCTAAAGAGTAAAACAATCTTAAATCAATGGTAATTTAAATAAATAAAAATAATAAACTAAAAATTAAAATCAATAGATAAAATTTCTTTTTCGTGCAAATCCATAAAAAGTTTGAAATTAAAACTATATTTGATTTTAAAATTATATTATACGATTATATTATAAAATTATATTATAATATTCTTTCAAATTTAAAAATAAATTTAAACCCATAACTTTCAAAATTAAAAAAATAATTAAATAAATGACAACAATTTGGCAAAAACTTTAAAGAGCATAAGAATATTATTCAATAAAATTTTAGGTTACTTTGAATTTTCGATTTCCTAGAAATGTACTTTTAAATCGTTACTTTTTTTGCTTAGTACTTGTACTTTTACTTGTACTTTTTACTCGTTACTTTTTAAAATATGAACTTTTTACTTTTTACTCGTTACTTTTTTTAAAAATACTTGTACTTTTACTCGTTACTTTTTAAAAGTAACGTTGCCATATATGATTACAACAATAGTTGTATTTCAACAATACTTGTATTACAAGTTCTTTCCTGTAATACAATAATAGTTTGCTTTTTCAAAATAGCAATAAGAAAGAAAAAATATTTTTAACGCGCAATGTTTGATAGTAATAATTAAGTGCGGATGAACATAACTAATTTCATTAGGGCTATGGACCAGCTAAGTTCTCAGACTTTTGGTTTAAACTGGTGGCAAAATTGGTGTTTTTACATTCAGTTTTGCGTACTAGGATATTTAAATTACTCTAACGTATAAATAAGCACAAAATTGGTATATTGAGATGTTTTTCAGCGTTGGCAAAAATTCAAAAATACTTCCTTACTTAATTTTTATATGCTACCACAATAAATATGGTGGAGAGCTAGAGCTTCCGGGCTGATAACTCTGGGTTTAAAAGTCAGTCAATGTACTACTTATTTTTTGTTGATTTTTTTCAAGCATGAACTAAAACATTTTCGATACGTTCTACTTTTCTTCTTATTTATTTGCTTATTTCATTTCCTTAATATTTTTTACATAGTTCTAAATTCGATGGAGGCATTCTTCAATTTTTAGTAAAGTGGTTAACTATATACTTATAGAGTAAGAAATGCAAAAGACATTTGTACTTTTCTCAATAGAGGGGATAAGACACTTGTTCGTTCATACATGGATATCTTGGATATCAAAGAATAAAAAAAAATGTTTGGGATAAGAGAAATATTACTGCTTGTTAAAATCAACATTTATTCCTATATGCTTACGAATCTTCTTTCTTTGAAGAAGAAACCTTTTAGTTTAAGAAACAAAAAGCTTTGTATCCCAAACACAGAGCTTAAATTGTTTGGACATGATTTCTCAAAAGCTTATGGAAAAGCTTAAGCATATGCGACGTCTTCCAAAAATATCTTTATAGGCAAAGATTCTGGTGTATATTTATTTTTCTCTGAACTGTAAATAGTTATGGATTTTCCAAGCCTTTCAAATGGTTTTTTCTTTGCTTTTTATCATATCTAAGCAAAGCTATTTGGGTTACATTTTGGTAAATGTTTGGGGAAAAAGATTAAGAAATGAGTCCTTTGTTGAAATCTCAGAAATGTAGTATTTTTACCTTAAAAACTACACGGTGAAAAAGAATTCTGATAAAATTACCATACTGTGTGGTAATGACATTTCTATTTAATAAAACTAAAATATGCTACATTTAAACAGTTCATATGGTACCAGCTTACTGGAAATTCTGGTTTTCAAAATTTTAGTTTATATTATCACGCATTAATTTATTTTATCACAAATATAAAATTGAAAGGGGAATTTAACCAAATTAGCTATGCTCTAATATATCATGGTAAAGTTACTAAATTTAACCACATTTACCAAGTTTTGTCGTAGAATATGAAATCATATTTTATTGCTAACTTTACCAAAATTGGCAAAACAGTAAAAATTACCGAGCTTTCTGGTGTTCATATTGAATCAAAAACTCGGTAAATATTACCATATTCTGGTAGTTTTAGTTAAGTGTAAAAGCGATTTTTGTTCATTTGGCTTAAAAAGGTACAAAAATCATATTTATTATTGTTGTATTTTTTAAATTTAACAAAAAAAGTTTATTTTTGTGAAAAAAAATTTAGCTAATTTTTTTTGCATAAATTTTTTTTCGATTAAGTATTACGACATCAGATCAGCGTGCATCGAATTATTGAGGTTTGATTTTGATAAAAAAAATCTTATCGTCAAGTAGGTTCGAATTATGACGCTGAACTCTCTTATTGGTTAATTGTGCCAATCACAACAGTAAAATGGAATGAAATATTTTGTTTTGGCAAAACTTAATTAATTAAACGTTCTAAGGTAACTTCGAGTACCTTACAACGAAGGTACTCAAAGTGCCATTTGTCAATCAGGGTGAATTTTTTTACAGATGATTTTTTTAAGTAGAAAAAAAATTAGTTCGTCTACTTCAATACAACACCAGATTCTGTTATCAAAAAGTGCAACTTTTACTTTGAATACATCGCCAAGATTTGATTACAAAACCAACGATGACTCTTTCACTTTAATATAAAGTTAGTCTCTAGATCAGTGATTCTCAACCTTTTCATTGTGACGGCACACTTTTAACGATTTCGAAATTTGACGGCACACAACGAAAAAAATTAGTTTAAAAGTTATTTACTTAACTATAATACACTGTGTTAAATAGTTTGTGATAATATTTTTGAATGTGAAATAAAATAATATGTACTACAAAAGCACATTTATTAAGGGATTAATTATTTCTTTCGACTAATTTTTTATTAGTTAGTAACAGTTATTTATGTTTTTTGCTAGTTATTAATTGTTTGCTTGTTTTCTATAGCTAGTGTTTTTGCTGATTATTAATCCTTGTTAACTAGTGTTTTTGCTGATTATTAATTGTTAGCTTATTTTTTGTTAGTTTTTTTTATAACTTTTAATTGCGTAGCTTACTTTAATGATTAGTTTTTATTTAAGTTTGAAAGTTAATATTTAGCTTGCTTTCCTTTGATAATTAATAATTTTTATGATCATTAAATTTCCTACTTATTTCAACATTTTTTAAAATTGTCAACGACAATTTAAACACTTCCTTCTTATTTTAAGATTGTCAGAGACAAGACAATCGCTGACAAAGATGTTCCCGCGGTTAAAGAGTGGAAAAATTATAATATATATACACATATATATACACTTTTCTTTAATTTAAACTTTACTCGTAATTAAAAAAGCATTATAATTTTTATTGTATCATTTCTAATATTTGGCGGCACATTTTAAGAATTTGATGGCACACAGAAGTGCCGCGGCACAGTGGTTGAGAATCACTGCTCTAGATGTTTACGCTACAAAATATTACAATTAATAACTTAAATTTAAAAATTAAATTATAAATTATACTTTTTTTGAGAATTAATTCCGAAGCACAACGCTTCAATTGTGCGTAGAATTGTAATGTAGGGGAGAATGAGTTAGTGTAAACTAATGGAATATTTATTTTATTTATCTCGTAAAGTTTTTCTGTAAATCTTGGCATATTATTAAAGCTGTGTAAAGCTTTCATGTGCACTTCTAAGACAAATTGATATCGATTGTTGAATAACATATTAAAAAACACGGTAAACTATTAATGCTTCTGATGTTTAATATTGATTTGTCAAACTATTTAATAAAACCAAATTAGATTTAATTACGAAACAACAAATTTTTCTTCTAAATAAATATCGAAAATTTATTTCTAACAAAGTCACTTACCTTTGAAACAATTTTTCTTTCATAATAAGATTGTGCAAGCTCAGTTATTGAATAAAATTAATATCTGCAAATCCGAAGAGTTCTTTACTGTTTAAAGAGGTCGAGGAACAATAATTGAGCTAAGAAAAGTTTTTTTTTTAACCATGCCAGTATTTAAAACCTTCATTGCGTGATTCTCAGGTCTTATGCGTTTTTTGAAATTTTTATACGTTGTGGTGGTGAAAATTATTATAAGTCAATTTTGTTCTATTTAAAATCAAATGATAAAGCGTACCATTTGCTACAACTTTATATATTGAAGTAAATTCACCAGTTAATCCTGGTGAAGTTGGTAATTTTACTCTGTAATACAATCCGGTAAAAAGTATGGGCAAAATAACGGTACTTTTAATCTCAAAGCCTATTTTTATCGGAACATATTAGGGAGCAAAAAATCTGACCTACTGTGACTTTTACAGTAATAATCACCGTAATCATTCCAATTAAATAAATATTATTGTAAAAATTGCGTTATAATATTTCATGATAAAAATGGATTTTACGGTAAAAATGAATTTCACGGTAAAGATTTTATGGATGATGTAACCAAAGTGCCGGTACTTTATACCATAAATCATTCTGAAATTTTTTGCAGTGTATATTATTAATTAAAATCAATATTGTTATGACTATTTACTCAAGACAGTAATTATAGACTAAAATTACTAAATTTTTTGTTTTATTTGTTTTCATAACTAACAATAGAATAATTAATCAGTTCTGTAACTTGCCATGGCATGTTTTAATTAGCCCTACGATATAGCACTATTATCCCTTTAACGATCGGTTAATTTTCAAGAAAACGGTCATAAAAGTGCCTATTTTTTTGGCTTTTGTATTTGTATTACGTATTTGATTAGTGCTGCAACTAGTTTAAAATAAACTAACTATCTACAATTACCTTAAAAATATCAAGGTACTGATATCAGGTGTGTAAAATGAGAAATAAAATGTTTTCCGGGCAAAAGAAATGAATTAGTTTTATTCTTATTGGCGCGTTACTACTGAACACTCCAGCCCGTCAATATCACGGGAGCGAGAAATAGCGGGCGAGAACTCACCCCGTCATTTTCACGTCATTTTCAAGGAAGGTCAAAATATATAGTTAAAAATTTTTTTTTTTTAGAAAAGTGTTGATAAAAAATATCTAACTTATCTTATTTATCATGCAAAATGGAGACAAATATTTAAATTTTAAATTAATCAGAGACAAATAATCAAATATTAAAATTTCTTGATATATCTATAGTAATGGTTAATAATTCTCTATATAAATCTCTCCTCGTTGACTTTCTTTTATATAAATGTAAATAAATGTTTATAACATATGTTGCATACTTAACATATGTTGCATACTTAACCAATAATAAAAAAATATCAGCACACATACAAAACTAGATTAAAATAATGATGCAATCAATGAGCGAGCAAATCGAGTCCGAATTTCGAAACATTCAGAAAGGAACTGTTCAGGGAACATTGAGCGCAGCGAGAAGATGAATCTTCTAACTGTCAATATGTCGTTAAATTAACTATCAAAGAAATATAAAGTCATTTATTGATTTTACTGTTTTTCAGTCATATTGGATAAGTAAACTAAATGATCAAAAAGTTATTGATTAATTTTTATTTTCGGTCTCAAGTCAATCTATAAAAATATAAGAATTTTCTTTAGATTTCTGAAACATTGCTTTAGGTAAGTTTTCCACTTAAGAAAAAAAAAGGAAGAATAAGTTCGAAGAGAGCGATGAAAATAAAATAATAGGCTTGGGGAGAAAAATAATTGAAAACTATGTTTCTTTTGTTACGAAACATGAAATTACTTCTCGAATCAAAAACTTTAAAGAAAAAATGTATATAATGCAGTGAATTTGAGAAAAAGATAAAGTAAGGTAATTTTTAGTACAAAAAGCATTGTTCAAACAAAGAAAATACCTCGAGGATATTAAAAAAATCAACTTACAAAATTTAAGCAAACCTATTTCTTTTTACTGATTCATGTAAATTGTTTCATTGTTATGATTGTTTGCTCCCGGAATATAAAGAATCGAAATAATAATTTAAGGAATTTTATACGGGTAAAAGAAAATTCTGTTCTCCACATCCAATAGTTAAGAATAACTATACCGTAAAACTTTTGAAATTTTATTTCGCTAATAAACTATAAAGTTTAGTTTTCCGAAATCTCAAATATCAGTGGCATTTAATTTCAAAGTTCAAAACTTAGAATTTTTCTCTAACAGTATAAAAAACATTATTTTGACCACTTTTGCAGCAGTTTCACCTTAGTCTTTTATTAAGAGAAAATTTTTTCAAGCATTCAAAGTAGAAGAAATAATTACGCATTAATAATTGATTTAAAACTATTTTGATTACCATGATTCTAAAATCTATATTGAAAAAGCGAGAAGCATATTATAATGTTTTCAAGTACTGGGGAAATTTTAGAGTCAAATTATGAAGTAAAATTTTGACTTAGTTTTAAAAATTATTTCTAGCCTAATCCTCATGTTACATTTCGTAATTACCTAAAGCCTCTTTGTTTTTCGATATTACGATATATTAATCATTTTCACATTTTCGTAACAACATTCTAAGCAAAATACTTGCGTACATTTTTTTTAAGTTTTTTAAAGTCCAATTCAAATGCAACATATAAAAAAGTATGTAAATATTTCTTTTAAATAATGTATCAAATAAAAACAAATGAACAATTTTTAAAATGTTATGCTTTTTTTGCCATTTTTTAAGCTGCATATGTTATTATTTAAAAGAAAAATTAATATTTGAATTGTTATCTAAAAACTGAGGTGTACAACCTAAAAAATAAAAAGCTCACTTTTGACGAATCAGCAATCCATGAGCTATATTTCGTTAATTTTGAAAATCATCTCGTCAAGAAATCACGTGATTTGCGATGAAACTCAAGCTCTCAAACATATGAAGAAAATGTTTCCTCAACTCGTGACAGAATGTTTCTTTTCTTTTGACGAAATTCTTTTCCTCGAAGAAGCGAAGATTGTTATTTCATCACTTTGATGAAATGTTTGGCTCCGAGCATGTACCAGGAAACAGTTTCGTCAAAAATGAAGAATGTTTCGTGAAATTTGAGTATCTATTTTTTACAGTTTAGACTGTATGTGTACGTAAAGGTATGAAAATTCTGTTATATAATAGTTTAAAAATAATGTAATAGTATTTTTATACTATTATACTTTACCATAGCTGCAAAAATATTTTCGAACTGAAACATTTTTACGGTGGCTCCTTTAAATCTTATAGAAAATAAGGTTTTCAGGGCCTGCCATCTTTTTACGTTGCCAGCAGATCATACGGTGAATCCGTATGCTTTCCTTTCTGGATATTCCAAATGATTGAATATCTCGACATTTTCGAATAAACTCTTTAGAGAAAAAAAATCTCCTCAGCTTTTGGATTCCTGTTTTTTTACTTAACTGTGTCCAGCCCAAATGCAGCAAAATTGACGCAAAAATCAAAAACACGGAAAACGTAAAACTGAAAGAAAGAGAAATCGTTACGTTGAAAGATGCACACTTTTCTCGTTTATATTTTCGAAAATAATCAAAAAAAGAAAGCCAAAATAGAATAGTCAGAATAAAGGTCCTTCTATTCTCAAAATGCGTCTTCTTTCGGCATTTTTACTCTCACAGCACGTTCTAGCATTTGTAGTTCTTATAGACGTGTATTCTAACTCTTATGGATATATATATGCCTATATATACCCAGACAGATAGATAGCTTCCGTGATGGCATAGTAAAGAAAAACTTTGAAAGAAAAATGCAATTTCTTTTGTGCATTATTGGAAACATCTAACGCATACCAACATTTCGAGCTGTGTACCTCAATTTTGACTCTTTTTTATTTTCTTTTGAAGTAACTCTTCTTTTTTTCTTTCTTCTTCTTTTTTTCTTTCTTCTTCTTTGTTTTCTTTTTGGTCGTTCGTGCTCTAAACAGGACAAATAAAATATGCAGATTTTTAGGGTGTTTTACGATGGATTCTTTCTCGGCTAAAAGTTGAGAGTATAGTCTTTACACATTTTTCTCTTCCCTTCTACACAAGCTTGGCGAAGAATTCCATTTAGTCGATATATAATTCTTTTTTTTTCCTTCTGCTCTACTCATTTGTCAGACGATGGAAAGAAGATACATTACTGTTTTATCTATATGCAAGACTGATGTATAAAACTGGAATTTTTGTTTGAATAATTTGTAAAAATGAGTGGCTTATAGAACTTCTTTTTGAAGTTATATTTTGAAACATAATTGATAGCTTTCTTTAAAAGTTTCAAATGCATTGCATGCTTATAACAACAACAACGGCAATTTTATAAATAATAAATGCAATTTAGAAGTCTTTATTATTTTTTCAACTTAAATAAGTTACAAAATGTAGCTGCTTTTCCAGTTTGGTTTTCATGAATTAGTTTGAAGATTAAAAGCTACTAAAAAAATTCAATGAAGTAATTGACTAATAATAATTAGTGTTAAGAGGGACAGAAATTTTTTAAAGTTGAAATATGTTTTATCTACATGCAAAACTGGTGTGTAAAACTGGAATTTTTGACTGAATAATTTGCTATATGAATAGTTTGTAGAACTGTTTTTGACTTATACTTTGGAATGTAACTGATGGTGGGGATGACAGCTTTCTTTAAATTTTTCAAATACATTGCATGCTCAGAACAACAACAACAATTTTATAAATAGTAAGTGCAATTTAGATGTCTTAATCATTCTTTCTAACTTTAATAAGTTACGAAATATAATTGTTTTTCCAGTTTTGTTTTCGCGAATTAATTTAAAGATTAAACGCTGATGTTTGCTAAGTGAGATTTGTAAACATACCATGATGGTAGCTTTGCTGCAGGTGATTTATAAACTTATTACAAATTACCCGCTTGTTTTCAGAAATGCTTGATTTCATTGAAAGATATAAATAATTGTTAAATTTATTAAACTGTTTGACTAATTATAAGACTTCGATCATTTGAACTGCATTATTTGTGATCTTCTAGGTTATTATTCGGCTTTATTTGCAATTCATATATATCCAAATAAGCAAAGGTTTATTTTGTGATGCATATAAATGAAATTTAAACAATGTGGTTTGGATATAAAGAATGTGAATAAAGGATGTACTAAAATAGCTACTTTTCTTTTTTGCAAATTTGTATCTTTATTAAGGTATATTGATTTTTTATATTGTTATGAGATAAAAGTTTGCTCTTAGAAACGAACTTACACAAATAATAAAGAAATACTTTTATTCCTCATATTTTTGGTTTCTAAATTACACTAAATTATTATTTTTCAGACTGCGTTTTACAACTTTGTGTCTCAACTAATTGAGATTGCTTTTTAAAAGTCCAGGAAGGACTTTTATAATTTAGACATCTAAGCTCTACTCAGAGCAAACCCAAATCTTTAAAATTTTATATTTTTCCTTAAATAATTCCCAAATGAAAATCGTCCTAACATTGCTAAATAGAGGTAATCCAGGCTATTCTTAAACTAATTAACAACGCTAGAGTGGTTAACGAAGGCGAATCGAGAATTTACTCGAAATGGAGAAGTCTTGCGAGATAGAATGTTTCATGCTTCGAGTGAGGAATTCGGGCATGAGTGAGATAGCGAAGAAATTCAACAACTCCGCTAAAGTCGAATAAAGATAGCGAAACGCGTTCCATTCACTTAACTTACCAGCATTAAAACTGTCCGGATGAAAATCTACCACAGTTTGTATTTTACAAGCTAAATAACCGAGTTGAGTTGTCTTTTATGAGATGGGTACATTTCTTAGTTTTAATTAAATGCAGTAATTGTGATTAGGATGTGTGGTATTTAATTTGCGTAACGTTTATATATATAGCGGTTTTATTACGTATTTTGTAATAATTTTGGTTAAACATTACATGCATTTTAATTTTTGGTTTAAGTTAAAATTCTGATTAAATTCAGGTTATAGTTTTTTTGTAAACATTTTTAAATACAGTTAATAGTTGATACTAGTGGGCTGCGCCCTCTGCTTGCTAACGCTCGCCAACCCCCGAAAATTGCTATGCAATCTTATATGGTTTGCTTCGCAAACCAAGCTCGCTTCGCTCGCTACTAACTTAGGTACAATGCAAATACACAAAATTCTAAGAATTCAAAACAATCATTCAAATCCATATAACAACATTTTTTTAAAAAAAATATTATATCTTTCTAGTAAATACTAAGTCATTAAAATAAATTTGAATTCAAATAAATGACATGTAATTCGTTAAACCTATTAGAAATGTGCTATAGTATAAAATCTTAAAGCGTAACAGCACGACTGAGACTCATTTTTCAATGAATAACTAATAACAATAGTAAAACAAATAAATTCGTGATATAAATCAAAAATCGTCAAATAAATTCGTAATATATAAATTCGTGAAAAAAGCGCTTTCGACAAAATACTAAAATAGAAATCTATTGACGAAGACTACTCACTTCTGCCTAGCTTAACGTTATTTCAGTTTCCGTTTTTTAAAATCGCTATATGTTGAGCCACCTCAGCTAGATTTGGCATGTGAAATTTTTAGCGGCAATCATTGGTCGATTTTCTAGCGTTGCCATTCGGGGAGTTGTAATGAGGCTTTTTTTTGTCGCCGTGTAAGAGAAATATATATATAGATTTTGCAAATAAATAAAACTAGTTATGGTGTTGTTTAGAAACTAACTTATTGCTTATGCGAATATTAAATAATTTGTCTATATTTATATTAAGTTCTCGAGATATGGCATAAGGGTAAAAATTATGATTAAAAAAGGTCTAAATTTCCCCCTTTCTTACTATTAAATTACTGAAGCCATGTTTTTCAAGTTGTGGCTACCCCTCATATTTTAAAGGTCAAAAATCAAAACCCGTCTTTAAAAAAAATTTATTCGAAAAAATGCAATTGTAAATAAAAATATAGTCTGATCTAATTACTTATCCTATTTAAGGTGAATCTCGCTTACTGCGTGGGATATTAAAGGAAATTCGTTGATTTGATCAAAAGGCATTTAGGTGTTTTTTTTTTATTCTTTAGCACTCTACCATTTTTCCGTCAGCCGTTTCCGGCGTTGAATTATCTTCCCACAGTTCTCAAAATTCTATCCGGATCACTAACGGTACTCATGCTCTTTCTTTGCTTTGTAATCTTTGCCCATAATATACATTTCAAGAAACGAATTAAAAAGGAATGTAAAAAAATAAGTATGTTTCTAAATCTGGACGAAGAAATGAAATTTTGCTAAAATTACTGCATGGTAAAGAAATTTTTGGTAAAAGAACCACTATTCTGATAATAAAACTAAAATAGTTCGTATTTAAACCTCTCATTTAATAATGTTTCCGTTCATATGGAAACGGTTTACCGTTAATTCTGATTTTCAAAATTGTAGTTCTTATTACCAGACATTTATTTAGTAAAACATTACATAGCTGATAAGTATATTTAACTGAATAAATTGTTTTAATGACATGCTTGAAGGCATCGCAATAAAATAACTGAATTTTACCAAATTTGTCAAACTATATCACATATAAAATAATAATTTATTGTAAATTTTACCAAATAATTAACAAAGAGCTTCGACAGAAACTACCCTGCTTTTTAATGTTCCCATAGTATGGTAAAGCTTATCATATTTTGATAGTTGTAACCATACTTCTTTTCTCAATATGACAAATATTTAAATATATCCTAAGTCGGTGACGGATCATGGGTTAGAGGAGTTCCCTTGTCGTAAGATTAACCATAGGTGGTTTTCGTGATTTTTCTCTCCATCTAACGCAAATGCGGGTTAGTTCCATCAAAAAGTCCCCCAGGAAGGCAAAATTTCTCCAATCCTGGAGTTTCCTAGTCTTCTGGATAGGGTTCAAAATTACAAGGCTACGGAGTTGAACATCGGTAGTTGTAAACTCTCACTCGGCCGTTCAGCGACGCTTATAAAACACTTCAGAATCCGAGGAAAACTGCAGAGAGAGGTTTGCTTAAGGCTTACATAAATAAAGATCAGTTTAATTGTCTACTGAAATTTTGAAGATGTTTCTAATAGTCTTTTTTCAATTTCTTATCAGTCGGCTTTTTAATCTGGTTTTACATGTAAGTATTCCATAAGATTTTGATAACATTTCAATTTTTCTTCTTGAATATTACTTTCCAACTCCTGATTTTTTACTGCGATTCTGATTGGAGCTCTAAAAACAAAAATATTAAGGGCGTTGACTACAGAACATTCTCTATTTATACACATCAGGTAAATTTTTTTTGCATTACTTTCAATATATTTAAAGCCTAAATACCACAGTAATATATCTTAAAAGATATATCTCGTCTGAAACAGCATGAAACTAATTCGAAATAAAAATTCTAATTTATTTAGCTTATCCAAGAAAATAAATACATTAATATTTATTTTATTGCAAAAAGTATAAAAAAAACATAAGTTTCTTTGAGGGCATAATCTTTTTTTAAATTTACATTATAATTAAAACGCATAGTAACACTTTGATATAAAACAGAATTTTTTATCGTGAATAAATAATTTCCAGACTAAAACACTTTTTCAATATAATTATATAGTGATAAGAATTTTATTGCTTATTATTGAAACAATAATGAAGTTAAATATTCTTTGGGTTTTTCTTTTATGTCACAATAAAGATAATAGAATTTTTATCTTGCGAAATTGGTTCCGGGATTTCCGCTGTCTCTTTATCAGGAAATGAAGGAACTAATTTGTTTTTATAACTAATTTGAAAGAATTAAAAATAAAGCTATGTTTTATATTATATTTGGGATCTGTTTTGTTTCGTAACGTCAATTGCAGGCGTGAGGAGATAAAATATATAGAAGAGCAATTTATATTTATCCATAAAAAAAGCTTTAAAAAGTGTAATTGCATTTCATTAAATTTGGTTTTCTTTAACTTTACGACTGTTTTTCATTTTTATGATCTGTCTGATATACTTTCTGTGAATTTTCAGTTAATCAGGTAGAATTATCTATGCATGCATGCAATTAAATAAAATTTGTTACATTATTTTATATTTTATTTTATAACCGGCGTTGAGCAGTCGACTCAATTCTGGGTAGTTGAGACCATAAGGTTTTTGTGTGGTGGAAGTTCTACTGTATTTGAAATAATAGATTTTAAATACAATAGAATATTGGCAATAACTCATTGTGCAGCTCTAGAACGCCATAAATAAAGTACAACTAGTTTTTCTTCAAAATATTCCATTTAAAAGCAGTAATTAATAATGGGGGTATACATATGTAAAATATTTCATTAATAATTATACATTCATGTAATATTTTAATATTTATACATTACATTTTGTAACCGGCGCAGAACAGCTGACTCTGAGTTTGCAACTATCAATGTTCAACACCGTAGCCTGGTAATTTTGAACCCAATCTAGAAGTCAAGGGAACTCCTACATCAAACATTGGAGCAAACTAGCCACCGAGGAGGACTTTTTGATGGAATTACCCCGAATTTTCGTTATAAGGAAAGGAAACCCACGAAACCCACCTACAGACTAACCCATGATTAGTCTACCACTGAGGAGATTTTACTTCAGCCCAATAGTCGGTGTGAGCCGGGAGTAGAATGGAGAATGCATTTTAATAACCATCATTAAATAGCCGACCCAATTATGAGTTTATGACAATCAATGTGCAACTCCGAAGCTTTGAAATTTTTAACCCAATCCTGAAGACAAGAGAACTCCTGGATCAAGTATTGGGAAAAATCTGCCATCTTGGAAAATTTTTTGAAGGAACTAGCCCCCCATTTGCGTTACATAGAGAGGAAAACCACCAAAATCTCTCCCGAATAGTTCGACGGTAACTACAATATCTGTCTCCGGATGTTCTACGTCAGCATTGTGGTTGGTGCGAGCCGGGAGCAGAACTCGTATCAACCAGCCTCAGCTGGGATTCGAATCTGGGTCACCTCATTGGGAGGCTCATGCTCTATCACTTGAAAAAGCATCAATAGCTTTAATATTTTCTTTTAAAATTAAAATGACAATGAATATTTATAAAAATAAGCTTATACGATATCAATTATACAGAGGCTAAAATGTAAAATAATTTTGACTTAAAATTGAATATTTGAATATAATATAATATGTAACTAAAACGGAAAGTTAATGTCTATAATTTTTTAGCTTATGTACGTTAGTTGATTACAACCTATTCTGAGAAAATGCCAATTTGTTAAGTTCTATTTCTTTACAGCAGATTTTTTCCTGTTTTCTGTAAGTTGAATTTTTTACATTCCTAACCTGCAAAAGAAAGGCTACAATCCATCTTGGAATGAAAAACTACTAAGTGCTGCACGTTTGTTACTTTGTAATCTTGCCTCACACGTCTGATTCATAGCAATGGCTCTATTATAGTTTTTAAATAATCTCTTTTTAAAGTTCTTAAACATAAAAATTAAATTACTTTTATATGTTAAGCATTTGCATTTGAGTTTTTCTTAATTTTTTTTATCGAAATTATCTCACGTAATTAAATTGAATGCATTCTACGTAATTTGTAAACAAGTAATAATTGCTACAATTATGTTTTAATTCCTGACATTTAAATTAAAATACCAAAAATACGAATTAGAGGTTGTAAATTACAGATTCGTAATTAGTTTGTTAACAAAGTCATTATATTTTTTTAAAGATTCTTGGGCCTAAATTCAGCGTGAGGAAATTGTAATTCTTATAAATCTGCATCTGACGTTTAACATGCGAATAAAAAGCTGAAGAGTTAATTACACTTGTGAGCCTGTTTACGACGGCCATTAAGATCAAGTAATTTATTGCGGTGATTTACGCACAAGAAACGAGTTTTCTCGTTTAAGTGGATTTATTTTCTTCACACATAAAAAGCAGATTGTTTTTTAAATTGCCCTACCGATTTAATTTATGCTTTATAAAAGAGTTCAGATAACGCCATCAGTTAAATTGATTTTTTCCGAGTAAAAAATTAAATAATGCGGAGACTAGCTTTTTGATAGTGTAAAACTGAAATAATTTGAGTTCAGTATATTTTATTTGTATTCAAAGCGGGCAAAACATTGAATAAAACTAAAATAACGAACGCTTTAAAAAGATTTAGGGAGACAGTTTTACGCTGTAAGAAATTAAATTATTGGTTTTGCATCGACTAGCCACTCTAAAATATAAATATAGCTGTTATGCATTTAGTGTTAGATAAAGTTTAGCCATAAAAATAGGTTTTGAAAAATAATGCTAAAATATAAAGACAATTATGACTTAACTAAAGAGAGTCATATATATTTAAGATGCTAAGTGTTTTAAGACTGAATTCTTTAAGTATCCACTATTGTTAAAATAATTTTGGAATCAATATAATATAGTTTTGAAAAATAAAATAGTTTTGGAATCAACACAAACAGTTTTAAAGTCATTAAATAGGATAATACATCCAGTTATATTCAGTACACTTTCTAGTAATCAGCTTTCGGGCATACATGAATAATTTTAAGTTATAAAATGAGGTGATTTACAGTGATATCAGCATTCAAAGTTGTCCATGCGATTTCAATTCAACAGTTTTGAAGTATGTAAAAACACATTTAAGTTATAAAATAGAATGCATTGTAAATTTAATGCCAATATTGAAATGTATTTATATTTAAATAAGTCATATCGACAAACAAAATTGAACTCAAAAACTGATTGATTTGTATTGGCTATTGACAATGCTATTATTTAGATGAAGGTAAGAATTCTTTAACAAGGAAACACTTCACAATGTTTAGGGAACGTTTCTTCTTAGACAACTTTATTTAAAGCAATCACGATAAAATATTGGATATCGACAAGCGAAATCAATAAAATTTATTAATTTTTTCTAAGAATCCTTGAAATTGAGATGAGTTTCAAAAATTCCCCATAACAAATGGTTTTTGGACAAAATTTTGAAATTTGCCCAAGAACTACAAAGTGCTCCCTTTAAATGATATAGCTTTTCTCGTTAGGAAAGAGAGCTTAAATTATTGATAAATAAATAAAATGTGAATACCAAATTTACTCTACATCTTGCGGAGTGCTCGGTTTCAGTGACGTAATTTTTCTCGTTAGGAAAGGCTTCTTAAAATACTGAGAAACAGGAAAAATATACGTTTAACTTGGAAAAAACGAAAAAAAAACAGGCTGTCCTACACTGTTACAATTTTCATTCTAAAATTAAGGTGAAATAACCAGCAATTGTCTGCCCATCAACTAACCATGAAGTTTAGGGTTGGGAGAATTTTTTACCCTTACGGTTTTAAAAACCGCTTACAACAAATATGGTAAAAAGAATTATTAAAAAACTATACGGTTTTGAAAACCATTTACAACTAGCATGGTTTAAAAAATGTAAAAGTTAAATTTAACTGGACATTAGAGCTTTATGGTGTAGTTGTTTTTTGTAAAGTGAACAGTGCAATGTAGCTGAAAGGTAAATCAAGTGGTACCATCTATCGTGAGAGATAGTAAATACTGAAACCTTTTGTGTTAAACTGCCATTAAGTGTGAATAAGAGTTTCGCATTCCTTTAGACCAGGATCACGTAGGACGCATAGGACTCCTCACAAATTGAAGAAAAGGAATATTGTGGTTCCAACGTTGGGGCAGAACCCCCGCTTAGAAGGTCATGACCTTGACAGATTAGGATTCTTAGTTAAAGTGTACCGAGCAGCAAGGAACTAAATGGCTTCAGAAGATGTTCTTGGGCAAAATTCTGGTACTTTAACCGTATTAAGGGAATACAGTCAATCAACGATTTTTCTCACCTTCAATGGTTCGAATACTATAGTTTAAATTTTTTTAACTTTCGTTTGACTATTGTGGTTGAAATGGTAAAATAAATCGTGAAACTACTATCTCTTCTAAGAAACTTCTAACTGCATTGTAACACGAAAATGAAATTAATTTAATACTTTCACATTTTTCCTTAGATTAACTAAAATTATATTTTATGTTTTCAATATGATTTCTGGATCATGAGATGACGTTTGTTCTAATGAAATACGAAGTATGAAATATCGTTAGAATAATTTTGTCATGGCCCAATGCCAATTGGGGAATTTTATGCGCCTCTATATTTCTAGCCATTGCACGTATTTATTATAAATATCGCTTCACGATATATGGCAGCTGTCAAAAGGCTTAAATTTGCGACTTTACGTGAGCTGAACTCGGAGAATACAAACAAATAAAAAGGTCTTAGGAATTTTCAGTCTATAAATGCTATGTAATATAGCTCTATATTTTCACCTATAATTTTTTAAACTACTTAATTTAAATTTGCATTTATGCATCTAAATTTTTATTTTGTATTTACTTTTAAAACCTGAACATAGTTCAATTTTAAGTACATTCAAATAAAGAAAATTGACATTTTTATGTTTATAAAAACGCTATTTATTTGGAGTATTAGTAACAAATGATGACTTTATAGACGTTTTTTCAAACTTTTGTTTCTGAACCTTTATGATTGCCATTTATTAGTCTTACCTTTAATGTTAGTAAGCTTAACCAAACTTAAGGATCAAAGAGGCGTTTTAACGCGAGTTGAATTTCGAAAATACGAACAAAAATTCAAAATTCCGTAATTTTTGATACATTGTAAGATATAAAATTGGTACTCTATGTAAATGCAATATTTATTTCCTTGTTTTATCAGTCTTATAATATTATCAACACTTGAATATAATTTATTGTTGTAAGATTTACTCAAAGAAATTAAATTTATTCTTAATAAAGCAATGTATAAGTTTACTAGCATTTTTTATTCTGCAAAACTACAAAATTTTTATTGACGAAATATGTATAATTACAAGATTTAAAATTAGAAATTTTAAAATAAAAATAATTAATTTAAAACAAAAAATTGGTTGAGGCAAATAAGTATTACTTCGTGAAAATATTTGTCTAGAAAATACTATTTGAGGTTTTAATTATGAGTTTAAATACAATCAAACAAAAAGGAAACAAAGAAGCAGGAAAAAATAAAGCATAATAGATTATACTTTTATATTTATTAAATGGTATTAGCATATTCCTTGTTCTTGATTACACGACACTATGGTCAATTATGCATTGAGAAAAAAATTATATTCAAAATTACCAAAATATGGTAAAATTTTCCGTGTTTCTGGCTCTATGGAAACACCAAAAAGTTTGGAAATTTTTACCAAAGCTTATTGGTACTGATTTTGGTAAAATTAACAATAAAATATCGCTTAATAATGCGTGATAAAATTTAATAAATGTGATAAATTTTAGTATTTCTTTCATGATGACTTAGAGCAAGGCATGAAATCTATTTGTTCGGTTAAATTTATTTTTCAGCTTTATATTTTTTATTAAATTTGCGGTACTAGAACTATAATTTTGAAAACAGGAATTTTCGGTAAAGCGTTACAGAGCAGTAAAGTTATCAAATGAATAATTTAAATAGCATGCACTTTAGCTTAATTAGCCAGATATGTTTCTTAATCAGAATGTTTCTCTCCGTGTGATTAGCAAGGACAAAACAGCATGGTAAACGTGATAAAAAAATAAATAAAATCTGCCGTGCTTTTATTTCAAATTTTTTTAAACATAAATTTCGGATTAAGTTAAATACCGACACACAGGGGGCTCACAGTTTCCTCGAACCATGATACAGAACAAAAATTCTGATGTTCTGTAATTTTTTTTAAATCATTAAATCACTCTAATTAAATAAATATTACTGTAAAGATTATGGTATAATATTTTCCGGAAAACCGAAGATGCATCCAAAATGTAATTACTTATACTGTAATTTTATTCAGAATTTTATACTGTGTATCTTTTACTATAATCAGTATAAAATTAATAAAAGTTATAAACGCATTTAAATGCAAAATATTTAACTATCTCGTAGCAATTAGTATTTAGCAGTAATGCTCATTGATAATTTCTTCTTAATATTATTATCTGGTGCTATTACTAAACATTGGATTTTAAATAAAAGGCTTTAAGAAAGTACTACTAGTATTATATAATCGCATAGTTTTACCCTATCAATCAACATTTCATGATTAAGATATGTAGTTATCGTTTTCACTTATTAAACCGTTACTTCAAAATCAGTCTTATTAAGATTTATAATAAAGATTTAGAATTCTAAAGCAATATTATGGATTAATTGTTGAACATTTGTTATATAATCTCTTTGAAAAAATATTAACCAAGTTTTTTATTTTTAGTAACTAAAAATTAACGGAGAATTAAAAAAAATGTCTGTGAATAAAGTTGTAATGGTAATCGAGAATAAAAATAAGTTCGAATTTTATTCCAATAGAATTGTACATTAAATTGTTGGAACCAAATCTGAGTCAATACAATAAAATTTTCAGTCAAGAAGCGAGTAGGGGTATAGCACTTTAGTATTTTTTTATTTAAGATTTGTATTATTATTTTAATTATTTGTTTCAATTCATTAATCAATTCTATTAATAAATTGATCAATATCTTATGATTTGTTTTCTTTTTTTTTCAGTAAGTATGAAGAATAATATAATTTTTTATAATAAGTATGAGCATAAGGAAAGAACACTGATATTATGTGAGGTTCTGTACACTTTGTGATTAAGCTACGCTTTGTTTTTCAAAATTGCTAGGGATATTCTTTGCTTGATTACTGTTTCACTTAATATTTTCAGTTAATTGTCTTTCTTCTGAGTTGGGTTATAAGACTCAATTCTAAGAGATAATCTAAGACTAAAAATTAAGTTTCTTTGATTACAATTATTCAATAAGAAAAAAAAAGTTTAAATAAACATCTCTTGCTTTTTGAGATGATTGATTGATAAATGAAGAGAAAAATGTTAAATTAGGCAATTTATTTTTCATTCTTATATTTAATTTTTAAATTGGTATTGTTAAAATAATAAACTAGTGTTAGATATTTTTTATTAACTTTTAAAACTTGCGACAGTTAAGCTGAAATGAAAAAGAAAAATTTCCGAATCTTAAAAATTAAATATTGGTTAAATTATCCTATTTAAATACTTAATTATCAACAATTGTACTCGTGCAATTTTTCTTGAATGGTTATTAACGAGAAATATACAACAAATCGTCGGTGAAATTTTAAATCTGAACACAACTCGGAATGCATGTTAACGAAGAGGAACTCAGATCAAAACGCTTATTTAATAAACACAGCGTGAAATGTGTGTTTATGAAAGTAAGCACAGCTCCAAAATGCTTATTTAATAAAATGAACACTGCGCGAATTATGTATCTACGGAAATGAACACAGCTCGAAATAAGCGCTAACTAAAATTAATTCAACGAAAAATGTGCGTTTACGAAAAGGTTTACAGGAAGAGTCGTGGTGGCTTACGCGATAGAGCGTTCACCCTCCAATAAAGTGAATCGGGTTCGAATCCCAGCGATGGCTGATCGATACGAACTCCGCACCCGGCTCGCCCCATAACTTATCGTAAAATATCCTCAGTGGTAGACGAAACATGGATTAGAGGCTAACCGAGGTTTTTTTTCGCGTTTTTCCCCTCTATGTGACTTAAATGAGGGCTAGTTCCATCAAAAGTTCACCACGAAGGCAAATTTCTCCCATTACTTTATCCAGGAGTTTCCTTTTCTTCTGAATTGGGTTCAAATTTATAAGGCTACGGAGTTGAAAATTAGTAGTCGTAAGCCCAAAATTGGGTCGGCTGTTATAAAATAAAATGGACACAGGAAAAAAAATAAGCTTTTTACCTTTTCAAGCCACATTTCACACAAACCATTACGCAAATGAGGGTTAGTCCCATCAAATAGTCCTCCACGGAGGCAAATTTCTTCCAATACTTAATCCAGGAGTTCCTTTTTCTTCTGAATTGGGTTCAAAATTATATTTGTACGGAGTTGAACATTAGTAGTCATAAACCCAAAATTGGGTCGGCTGTTCAACAGCGGTTATAAAATAAAATGGACACAGGAAAAAATAAGCCTTTTTACTTTTCAAGCCACATTTAACAACTATACGAGAAATTCGGTGCTTAATTTTCCTTACTTATTTATTTATAACACTAAGTATAATTACATGAATAAGTATAGCTACGAGAAATTAGGTGCTTAATTTTTCTTACTTATTTATTTATAACACTAACTTTAATCAATACGAGGTAAAGGAGATTCCGGTTAGGTATATTACTGATGTAATTTTTTAACCGTATGCTGAACTCCAAACGTTAAATTGAGTTTTGAAACTAAATTCCAACAACGTAAATTTTATATAACTAATACAATTTTACAGTAGCCATGTAAAAAAGCAGTTGACTTTTAAAGTCTTTTATAAAAAAAAGCTAATTAAAATGCGTCAAGTTTTGTATGCAAATAGACGATATTCACGAATTTAGTTTGATTCATTTGAAAAGAGCAATACGTATAAAAGAAGTTTAAAATACTGTACTGAAGGTTATGTCAATTTTCTGAAATAGCTATGTCCATTTTCATATAACACGAATTTGTGCTGTGTCCAGACTTAAAAACTCACCAATGAGCTGCACCATGGTAAAATTTAAAATGGTTAGAATTTTCATTCTAAAACTACTATAAAGTAACCGGCATCAGTCTGTCCATCCAAGTAACCATAAAGTTTAAGATTAGGAGCATTTCTTTACCTTTACGAATTTTAAATGTGTTGTGACTGGTATAGTTACAAATTGTTACAAACACGTTTTTTGTGTTTGCAAAAATTTACAACTATCATGGTTTCAAAGCCATAAAAATGAAATTTAACTGGACGTGGAAGATGGGCTATATTAGGCTTTTCTTTAGGCAATTAACATTGAATTTAGGTTGAGGTTAAATTGCGTTTTCGCCAGTGAATCGTGAAATGTTGCTTAACAAGTTTATCTAGTGCTGCCATCTGCCTTGAGAAATGGGAATTGCAATTTTTTGGTATGAAAGGCAGCTCTGTAATACTGCTTTTATGCGTGGATGAGAGTTTCCCATTTCAGTAGTCCAGGATCATGCAGGACCATGGAGACTCATTAGGTGTTGAAAGAATGGCGTAAATATTGTGGTTTTAACGCTGGCATTCGAACCCCCGATCGACCGGTCCTCATATTGACGGATTAATACTCTTTGCTACAGTATGTATTCAGCTGCCAGGAACCAAGTGGCTTCATAAGGTGTTCAGTACACGATTATTACTGTAAGATTATTAGTCATCCGGGGATGGAAAATAAAAATATGAATTTCTAATCATTATCATATGACTTAGATTCCAGCTTTCTAAGATCATGTGCTTGATTCTCATTAGCTGTGAGCTTTGTTGGCGCAATTATTGTATTACCGTATTTGATCAAAACAGTCAATGAGTCATTTTTATTCACACTAAACAGTTCTCACAGTTGGTGGCTATTTGACTGTTTTGGTTGAATATGAAAAAAATAGAAAACAAAAAACAATAAAATAATTTGCCCCCATAATATGACCCATGGACCCCTAAGGGGTCCATGAACCACAGGTTAAGAAACTCTGGTCTAAGGGGTTGCATTTTTCACGTAGATACTTAGACCCATTTCTAATAAAAATGTTATATTTAAGAGACATTTCATCGACAATAGAGAAATGGTGAACTATTTAATGAATGTGTAGCAGGGGAAGATAGTTCAAACAAAGATTGTAATAAGTTTTTATACAGTTTTCAATAATTTTTTCATTCTCATTTCGTACTTAAACCAATGAACAAACAAGGCCAGTTATCACACTGCAATTCATTTTTATACGCCTTTTCTCGTAGATTCTCAGTGGAATTCTGATTCGGAGAGTTTGTTCGGACACTCTTAAACAGTGGCTTTTTTTCGGCGAAGCATTAACTTCACTTTATCTCAAATAACATCAAAAATCCAAATATAATTGAAAAATCTCGCCTTTGGATGAAAACCTCTTTTTTAACTCTGACATTCTTTCTGTAATTTTCTGGCACTTGTCGCTATTTATCATATCTATCAACAGAAATTAATAGTCTTATATTATGGATGAAAAAAATTGCATACGAACTATGCACGCATTATATTATATTTCTAAAGTCAGAAAAAACTAATCTTCATTCAAGTAATCAGCTCAATATCGTATTTCCTTGTCCATAATCTTTGCTTGGAAAAAAAAATTCCTTTTCAATTAATCATCCCTCTATCGTATTTCCTTGACCAGAGCCCTTGCATGAAAAATAAAAAACTTTTTTCATTCAATTAATCTGCTCAATATCGTATTTCCTTGTCCATAGTCTTTGCATGGTGAAATATTTAACAACAAAATTTAATTGCAGTGCTTTTGTTTTTTTTAAATAAAAGTGGAGCGTGTTGTGTCATCACATTATTTTAATTTTAATACATTAATTTTTAGGAATGAATTAAAAAAAATATCATAATTTCAATCAATCTAGATCAATAAACTTATTTTTTAAAAATAAATAAATGAATAATCAAATAAATAATTAAAACTAAATAAACAACAATTCTTCAAAGCAAGAGTGTGATTTTAATAAAAGACATTTTTATGTAAATGAAACAAAAAGTAAAAACCAATCAATAAAGTGACAGGCAAAACTACCATTACAACACAGAGCCTTTGCTATGTAGTCAATAATCTATTGAAGATATTTTAAACTTGATTTAAAATTTAACATAAGTATTAAGTCTAATTCGCTACTTCAATCAATCTGAATCGATAACTTATATTTTGACAAATCAAAATAAAAGTATTCAAAACGGTATGCATCTAAATAAAAAAGAGCCTTATTGAAATGAAATTGAAAAATTTTGAGTTTACGTTCTTTGAATATATTTTTCAAACCAATGCCTCTGACTGATAAAAGAAAATCGAATTTCAATATTTTTCATTTCTCTTTTCATATATGAATAATATTTGACGTTTGTTACATTTATATTAAATTCGATGGAAAAAACTTCTCTTAATTCACTGTTTCAGGAAAAACTAGAATTTTATATCGAAAAAAAAAGTTTTTACAGAGTATTTATATAAATTGAACTTCAAAGTGAAAAATCGTTTTAATTAACTAATGTTGAAAATATTAGAATTTTCCTGTTAAAAATTAACTTTAAAACGGACTGTTGTGGAAATTATATGCTTTCAAATTTGATTATTAAAACGAATTTTAGTAAATTAGTTTGTTAAAACTATGATTAAATGAAAGAAAATAAATCTCAAGAAATATCGTGGGACTTGTTCCATCTATTTAATCATAATTTCAGCAAATATATTTATGCAAATATATTTATATAAATATATATAGATATAGATAGATATTAATAATTTGCCTATTTGATTAGAATGTTTTGAATGTCAGATTGGAAAACATATAATTTTCGACAATCAGTTTAAAAACTAGTTTAATAAGAAAATCTAATATTTACAATACTATATATATATATATATATATATATATATATATATATATATATATATATATATATATATATATATATATATATATATATATATATATATATATATATATATATATATATATATATATATATATATATATATATATATATATATATATATATATATATATATATATATATATATATATATATATATATATATATATATATATATATATATATATATATATATATATATATATATATATATATATATATATATATATATATATTTACTTATTATTTATATTTATATATATGTCCAAGGATATTGTCGTAAGAAAATAAATTAGCATTATTAACAACTTAATGTGAAAAAATATTATAAGGAAATAAATATTTTTAAAAATACTACATGAAAAGAAATTATAAACATTTGAACTTTTGCTTGCTTACAGCAGGAAATTTTTTTCCCATGATTTTGTGAGGCAGTAGAAGTTTCTTTAGGGCATACGGTCAATGCAAAATATTAACGAAATTTCAGTCGCTTTTTAATTCTTAATAATTACATAATTTATTAATTATATTTTACACATTTGGTATACACACGAAATACCGGTTAAAGAAAGGCAATTCCTGTTAGTTTTCTCGTCAAACTACTGCCGCTTATGGCGCCTCAAACTACTGGCGCGTTTTTCTTTCCAAATTTAAATTTTTCTTACAATTTTCAATTAGTTATAATTAATTTATAATCTTCTACATTTGCACTAGCAATAATTAAAATGGACCTAAAGCCTTTGCCTTGTGCATCGTTTTTATGTAAACTATATTTAATATGTATGAAACATAAAAATTATCAAAGTAAAAAATTCCTTCTATAGCTTTATTTATAAGACTAATGTATAAAAATGAAAAAAAAAATTCTAAATTTTGTTATTAATGTATTTGTAAAATTTCTCTTTATTGAAATATTATGAAATTTAATTTTCTTATATAGTTTAAACTACTAAAAACTAATTGACTATTTATTTCGAAATTTAATTTTTTAATTTATGAGAAAATTTAAATTTTTATCGCATTTCAAAAAATTCCAGATCAACTGTAATAATATCACTGTACCGGTACTCGGGATGCTGGTACGTGTTACCGTGTAATCTATTTTAATGGAACATGTTGCGAAATAAAAAATTAGTTGCACCATAATTTTTGCAGTAATAATTATTGTAATATCTCTGAATCACTCTAATTCAATAAATATTACTGCAAAAAATATGGTATTATGTTTCACGGTAATTTACGGTAAAAATGTATTTTACTGTGAGATGAATTTTACGAATGAAGCTCGCAAAGTTCCGACATTTCATACCGTAATTTGATCTGGAACTTTCTACAGTTTGATAGGTATTGAGAATTAATTTTTGAATTAATTTTATAATGCTGTTATAATGTCAACTATTATGAGATTTACTTGCTTTTTAAACAATCATTAAGTCTATTGATCGATAATTTCGTTACACAAAATTTAAAAAAAATATGTTTTATGGTGACCTCTTGTTGAAGAAATATTTTCAACAAATATTATTAAGTTTCTGAGAAAAGAAATTAAATAAACCGTACAGTGTTTACTTCCATTTCCCTTATGTTTTTTTATTTATAAATACGTTAGGAATTGTAAGGAAATGATTATTTCAATAAAGTATCAGCTTGTTTTAAAATTCAAATATAGTTCAGTTTGTTTTTTATAAAAATATTTTTGTAAGTATTTTTTTGAAGAAAAAAAATGCGTCAGATCAAAGTGAGTATTATTTGATTTTCAAATTCAAAGAAAATCTGTCGTAGTTCCGGAAAAAAATGTATTTTTTCTCTCTTAAGGATGCTTATGAAGAGCCAAACCCTTTTGGTATTCATTTAACAATAAAATATTTACTATTGCTCAAAATAAATCTTGCATTTAGAATCCCAAAAGGAATTAAAAATTAAAATGTTTATCAGTGGACGCACTTCTAAAACCAACTATTGAAGAACTGTTTTTAAAATAGTTAATTTGGAAAGAATAGTTATTTTTTGAAAGAATATTTTTACTAATTCAAAATAGCTTGAACAATATATTTTTGCTTTTTAGATTACCTAAGTAGGATTGCTTTGATTTATCCGAAACTGCGTTTGACTGTATCTTTTAACAATTCATGCGAAATTTTATGTATTGGTGCAAACTTTTATGACTTAAAAGTTTTGCTGTAACGTTTTTTTCAATCTTACTATCAATCTTTGCTCAATCTTACGATCCAATGTTTTTTTTCCAATTTGTATGTATTTAGGCGAGTTTTAGCAATAATTTATTGGGACATATTTCGAAGAAATTATTTCAAGTCTTGAAATGTTTTATTTAATACATTGCTTTATGAATTTCAAAAGATTTATAATAAAGATAATATGTTATTACTTAATACAGCTTTATAGATTTATAATTATAATTCCATATTAAACATTTAGATAAAATTCGTACGAATCCTGAATAATTACGCTCTAATAATTATAAAAGATGTATGTATATGTCTGTGATGGAATGTTATACTATTTATTTAATTTTTAATCCAGTTTTATGAATTTAGTTAGCGATCAGTTGTAATTTCAAAGTTAAAATTTAAGAAATATTACTATCAACTACTCAATTTTAAGCTTATATACGTAACGATAAAACAGTTTTAAGAATTTCAAATTGTATTAGTTAATATTCTGTGTTTGAAATTTCTTTTCATACCTAGAGTTTAACTTAAAATTTCGTATTTAGAGTAGGTTTACGTCATCACAAAATATCAACTTTAATTTTATGTTAGAAATGACGTTGGTATAATAAAAGTATTTTTAAGAAATTCCTAGGAGCCCCGGAATTTTATGTTTATGTATTTAAATACTTTTATTAAATATCTTTCTGCATAATTGTATAAACTATATTGCTTATATATTGTTATAGGAGAAATATAAGTAAATATAAAATTTTTCTAAAGATTATATTTTTGATGAAGTTTTCTCATAAAAAAAATTCTAACTAGAAGTTAAACAAAGAGAGATGAAAAATAGATTTAAAATCGAAAAAAAAAATGAATTTCATTTTGTATTCCTATAAATTGAAAAAAGAAAAGAAAAGAAAAGAACACATACAGCATCTCAGTCTTTCGTTTTGACAGAAGTATCATTTTTTTTTATCAAATCTTCTATAATCTTTTTTTCTTTTTTTAAGCATAAATTCGACAGTGAAAAAAGTTAGTTCATCCTTTTTCTTTTCTTTTAATGCATAATTTATTTTGAGACGGTAGAGTATTAGCTCAAAATGCGTCAAACAAAATTTAAGAATAGTTTTAGAATCAGCTTTATTATGACATTCAATTACAAAAGTCAACGTTGTAATATTATTAACTCTCAAAAAATAATTCAATGTTGAACATAATTCAATTTTGAAAATAATTCAATGTTCTTGTTAATATATACACAGAGAAAATTTTTTCGATAAAATTACAGTACCGTATAATAACTTTTATTGCAAGGATAAACCATATTGCAAGGACAAACTGAAAAGTAAGCTTCCCTAAATAAATGATTTTTATGCCACGTTTTTTTGTTGTTGATAAAATTACCAAAGTTTAGATTTACCAAAATTTATCACATATTATCTAATTTGATTTTATTGATATTTTATCTAGAATCATTACGAAAGAGCTTTTACGGAGATTTTTATTGTTCCATAGAGACAGAAACACGGTACATTTTCAGGTAGTTTTGACAATACTTTTTTCTTAGTGTCGGTATCTTATTATCGTGCAATTCGGTGCTAATTTATTACGTTATTTTAAACCATCTTTCCTGTCACTTATCATCAAGTTTTTTTCGGGTCGAAATCTCTGGTGGAAAGGTTAGCCATATTTCCTTTTTTTTTCCATTGCATAAATTACGTTGAAGCTGTAAAGAACACCGAAATTCTGGATTATTATCAATCTTCATTGAAATTAGAGAAAGGGTGTTAACCACCATTGATCTATCTGGGTGGCATACAAAATATTTAAAAAAGAGAAAACAAGTAACATTTGAGCCGTTTTCTATTCAAAAATCGCAAGAACTATGAAATAAGGGCTTGTTAATTGTTTCTGGTAGAAGTCGCTATATACTAGAAGATGATAACCGCAGGTAGATTAAAAAATTGCCTGAATAAAAAAAATAATGACTGATTTTTCAGATTAACCCTTCAAACGTTGAGCCATTTGAGCCGTTTTTTATCCAAAAATCCTAAAAACCACGAAATTGGGACTTTTATTTATTTTTCGTAGAAGTCTTTATATACCATGATTAATATAGAAGATGATAACCACACGCAGATTAAAAAAATAAATAAAATGGTTTCAATAAAAATAAAGACTAATTTTTCAGATTGACCCTTCGAGCTTTGAGCCTCTGGGTGAAATCGGATTACTCATTCCTTGAATAAAATGGAGGAAGCCTGTTTTTTGAAGAAAGAGAGCCTTCACCTGAAAGTTCGGAAAAAGCTGGGACTAACGCTCAGAGGGTTAATAGATTGCTTCAGTTATTCGATTATAGTAATAAATCGAAATGAATTTTCTGAATATGTTCTGGATATGTTCCATATTTAACTTTTTTCGGTCAGCTGTTTACAAGCGTGAGAGGCGAGTAGCGAAATAGTCGATCATTATTAGGAGCTTTGGGAACGTATAGGCTAATACAAAACGTTTGTCGCTTGTTTCGTTTAATTACGGATTATGTAAATAAAACTTAAAGAAAGTAAAAATATGGAGTCAGTTGATAAACAGTTCATAATGAAAGAGCTTCTCTAACGGCGTATGACGATATTTCCGGGCGGTTTACAATAGTTCCTACGGAATTATAATCTGATTATGTGACTTAAATCTCTTAGTTTATAGCAACAATTGTGCAATCCACTGTAAAATATATTGTATTTAAAGTTGCACAATTCGAGGTATTTTTTCGTTTGAATTTTGATTGGTTTTGAACTCAATCCTTTCCACCGATTGGTTCGAACTTCAAAATTTAAATTTGACTCTGGTTAAGGAATAAACTTACTATCTAATAATTCTGTGTTGGAGGTAATCACAGATAAGACTGATACTCTATTACACAGATAGGACTGATACTCTATTTGTGTACAACCCCTTATACTCATTAAAATATTTTTCTGAGCCTTTCAGCATTTACTCATAACCTCAGACTCTGAAGGGATCAAGAAACTTAGCTAAATGATTTCCTCTTTCCTTGTAACCGCTTCTTCATGTGAGAGGCCAGAGCTTTTAAAATATTTATCATCGAAACCCTGCATTTTTCCACTTAAGTATACCCTCTGAAAAAGAAATACAACACTACTTATTTGCTACCGGCCAACTGCTATTAGTAGAATTAATGACCACACCACCGAATATTAGGTGCATCCTAGAATACTAATTTTTGATGAAATGTCATTTTTTTTCCAGTTCTTCGTTCAAAAAGTGCACTATTATTCTCCATGAAATGGTAATTAAATTGTCATACGATGAAGCCTAATATTTACTTTAGCTTATTTGAACAATGTGCATTAATTTCGTTTAATTAATTAGAAAGTTATATTTTCTGAATTATTAATGCTTTTTTATTGCAAAATGTTTTGGTTTTATTGATGAAAATAGAGTCATAGTGAGAGGAAAGTGTTCTTAATTCCAAAATATAACTTTCATATGAGGAAATCTAATATTTACTTAATCTTATTTGAACAATGAGCATTAATTCTGTTTAATTAGACTGTTATATTTTCGGAATTGTTAATGATTTTTATTCCATCATGCTTGGGTTTTACTCATAAAAATAGAGTCATATTTTTTTTTTGAGTTCTGTGTTTTAGTGACAGGAAAGTGTTGTAAATTTCAAAAGATAACTTTTATATGATGAAGTTTAATATTTACTTCATCTTTATTTGAACACTGAACATTAATTTCGTTTAGTTAGTTAGGAAGTTATATTTTCCGAATTGGTAACGCTTTTTATTGTAAAATGCTTGAGTTTTATTGATGAAAATAGAGTCATAAAGTGTTTTTCTTTTTCGTTCTGTGCCTTAGTGACAGGAAAGCTTTGTAAATTCCAAAAGATAACTCTAATGAAGTCTAATACTTACTTTACTTTATCCTAAAGAATGAGTATTAATTCATTATTTTCTGAATTGTTAATGATTTCTTATTACAGCATGCTTGGTTTTTATTGATAAAAATAGAGTCATAAAATGTTTTTTCCTTTTTTTTTGTTCTGTGTTCTTGTAAGAGGAAAGTATTGTTAATTCTTAAAGATAATTCTCGGAAAAATCGGTTCTATTTTGAATCACGAAATCAGTCTAATTAGAAATAATATGATGGGAGCAAGCTTGTGGTTACATTAACAAGATGTTATATTCAACAGTGCTTCCGTTCAAGTGAAAGCATCCAATCAGCGATAAAATTGTTCAACTAAGCACCGTATTGAAGTTGTGCAGCAAGTTTGAGTGATATAATTCAATTCACTCCAAAACTTCAAACAATATTAAATATTAGTATGTGGGAATGAGTAAAGTATTTTTTTTTTAAAGTAAGAAATTTTTGAATTTATTATTTTATGGTGCTTAACTGTGATGCACAGAAAAAAACTGACATTTATTTTTATGGAAATGATTTTTAGTGTGGTATAAAACTTAGGTGAAAAACAAACCTGCGTTTATCAATTTTAGATTTCTGTATTCAAGTGTACTATTTATTTCTGTTACGGTATCTGTAACTGCATTGATACTTAATTTATGTTCTAAGTTTACTTATTTAATTAAATTTTTATTTTAACTCAACTTATATTTATAATTGCCCTTATTATACTTCAAATAGATTGTTAAAATTAAATGAATTTCCGTTCCTGCACTGTTTTAGATGAATAACTGTTTGGGGGATTATCTTTTTTGTTTCCTGTACAAATGTGGGAGAAGTTCCAACTGAGGGGTTACAGATCACTTTTAACCTGCTGGACTTAACGTCTATATGTTTAATGTGAACCGTTAGAGCTTTTCCTTTTAATTCAGGATTCGTTAAAAATATTTTAGTTCTGAGTAGTACTTTGCTCTTAACCAAAAATGATTGGTTTTCAACTTTTAAGAGGTTTTTAATTGCAAGAAAGGTTTCAAGAGAGTAGAGAGAATTAAATGGACAAGGAAGTAGTATACTCTGAGAAGAAAAAATCAAGATATGCAGAGAGAATGGAGTTGAGATACAGGTTATTAAAAAAAAAGACTTGAAGTAAAAGGTGGGGAAAAAAAGGAGAATAAAAAGACAATATGAGGGTAAAAAGCATTAGTTTAAGAAATGGAAAATGTTTTACGTTGTTCCTAATCATTTTCTATGTGCATTTTTCTTTTAAATAAATGTAATTCATTCATAATTTAAATAAATGTAATTGTACATGCGGTATAAGTTCTATACCGTCACATTTCTGTGGATTCTTTTAAAATTTAAATGAAATGTATGTTAGTTCTATTTTTTGTGAAATGAAATATTGTTCGTAGTCTTTTTTTATTTATCCACTTGTAATCACAGATCGCTGCCTAAGTTATATTTGTGACAGCAGCTAAATGCACCTCAAAATAAGCGATTGAATGAATGAATATGAATGAATGAATGAATAACTGAATGAAGGAATTAATGAATAAAGGAGTTAATGAGTAAATGAGTTAATGAATAAATGAGTTAATGAATAAAGGAATGAAAGAATGAATAAAATAAGTATTACAGCTAGCAAAACCGCTGTGGCGCAGAGGAGAAAGGCAAATCTTTCTATTTTTAGTTTTCAAATTTAAACCAACAAGAGCCTGAAATTTATTCTTATTTGTTATTCTTGTTAATTTTTCAATCAATTATTCATATAGATAATTTTCAAAAGACTTTATAAGTTTTATTTTTGTTCAAAAAATATAATTTTAATGAACGCTTTAGTAGGCGCAGAGAATAATGCTTTCACTATAAAGAATAACGAAACACAGGCTGTTAAAAGAGGGTTTCTCCAAATTGAGTAAAAATGTGACGAAATACTCGTAACTCCGACATGCTCAACACAACACTTATTCATTTTAGACAACACCTACTCTCATTTATATAACAAATTACTCAAAATAACGTGGCATTTTTGAAACTATACATTTTCTTCAAAAATGAGTATATTCTGTCTTAAACATGCCATTTTATTCAATAATATGTACATGGAATTTTCAAATCAGACTATATTTGTTTCGGAACTATTTTTAAACGTTTGTTCTAGTTTGAAATTTTTTTTTTTACTGTGCAATCTAAGCAAGAAATCAGCATTTTTAAAACTATTGGCTTTAATTAGATGTATCTTTAAGACGTTCTATCGGCTATCAATGGCTAAAAATATATGGTTTTGCCCAAGACGAATTTAAAAATCTGAATTACATATACTAGCAAATGATTCCTTATTTCTAAAGTGCCGAAAATATGAACTGTATTTGTAGCTTTTAAAATTTTATTTTTGTGTATTGGAACCATTAAAAGAATGCAAAAAATTTAAAGTTTGAATTTCTTTGTTTAGAAATTAAAAAAAAAAGTTACATTTTATGATTTGATAATAATATTACAAGTCTGAATGAGCAAAACTTTATTTTTAATATTTTTATTTTAGTTTTAGCATAAGTTAAATCAATAATTAGTAATATATGATAGAAATAATAACAATATGCTTAGCACAATACATAACAATTATTAGCAATAAATAACAATATGCTTAATGAGAGATTATGATTAATTTTAACTTGTGAATGAGTGATATTTTATCGCTGTCCTTATTTGAAACAACAACAAAAAATATCTGTTTATTGTCTACGACTTCTGGAAATAAACTTCTTTACGTATAGCACTTTGAAAACGAATGATATATAGTATAATCAAATTAAAACAAATTAAAAAATATTCACTAATACGATTTAATGATTCTTTACGTTAATCAGCTACAATTAATTAATTTATCAATACTGCTCAAGTGAAATAAAAGAACTGCCACAAAAAAATTTATAAGAACGTTAACTGTCCATTTTTAATCTACTTTCAATAATGAGCATTTTTTCCCGTTAATTAGCTTCTTTTTTGATTTAAAAACCCTAAGGGCTCAGTTAATGCTTTTTTAAATCCAATAAACATAAGAAGTTATTTTCCCATTTCACTGCAAAGAAAAAATCATTCCATTAAAAAACTATAAATATATTGTACATTTACTGCACTAGTATCTGGTGAGGTAAAAGATTAAAATTGACTGAATATTTAAAAAAAAAATTATAACGTGAAATAAAATATTCAAGTAAAGAATTTCAAAGTAAAGAATTCAAGTAATTTCAAGTAAAGAATTCAATAATAGATAAAACCTTTTTGAATAAAAAATATTAAGGTAAAAAAACATTAAAATAACAAAAATATTAAATAAAAACAAACAAACAAGAGTTGCATTCAGGTAGATTTCAGCATATCAGACGATGACATCTCACACAACTATTGATGGGTTGGCATACCTTATGTTCCCAACCTATATTCAAGCTCTTCTCTTTTGGCAGTTTCAAATTGGCTTTGTAACGGAAAATCAGATTTAGTAACCACATTTTTTTGCTTGAAACAGCTTTTTGCTACGATATCTATACAACGTTTTGATTTAACTTGATTTCTGAAGAACAGGTTTAACAGTTTGAACAGAACAGTTTGAACAAAAGAACAGGTTCAAAAGCGTCGTTTGATCTTCCACTCTAAACCACGTTGCAAGTTAAGAAAAGACCATTGCGATGTAGGTTTTAATAATCATCCGTGACTGCGTATAGTTTCGTTTATTTAGTCATCAAATTATGCTTTCAAAACAATTTAAAAGCTTTTAAAAAGTTAAACCCGTCAAACAGGAATCTAATTCGTGCTACCTTTTACAATATCACAGAACTATTAAAAAAAAGGTTATAGCTTCGAAGTCATAGGTAATAGTTTTGATTTCTTTATATAATTTATATTAATTCTTATTACTTTTTAATTGATTATTCAATCAGTTTTGTTTTCCTCATTTCAAACGATTTAAGAAATTAAGTAGAAGGAAGGCTGTGCAACGTCATTTCGAGAGTTGGCGCTGTTGATATTCGTTCTCGCTGGGAGCATTCATTTGGCGAGCACTCAGATGCAAATAAGATCTCTTCATAGGGATAATGGTTTTTTCTTAACTTGCAACAGAGTATAGTCTCTCATTATTGTTCGAATAAAACTTTTTAAAACTGTTGACCAGATGAATTTTTCAACATTATTAAATTTTCACAATATAATATCGTTCCAAGCTGAACCAATTTTTATCAGAATACATTTTTATTTCGTTTATTTGTTTTGTTTCTTCTCTTCTTTTTTGTGTTATGCATAGTTACAGCATGAGTTTTTTTCGTTACCTAAGATACGTTTGATAGTATGTAATTTAATTGCCCCGGCCTTTGTGATAGCAATAAAAGTAACGAAAAGTACAAAAAGTTATGTCAAAAATATATAGAAAATAACAAGATTTAAAAAAAATCCCTTTTTATCACAATTTAATAAAAATAACGATTTATTTCTCCTCACAATTTATGACAATCACCTAAAAGTTTCATAAGCTAATCAAACAGCTTTTGGAGTTTTTTTTTTGCAAAATTATCTAAGATAGTTAAGCTTGTTCGGAATGAAATAAATAACTACTTAACTATTACAGTAAAACGTAACATATTTTGATAAAATAAAATAAAAATAGTATCCTTACAATCGAATGCAATGTTTTATAATGTAAACTGAGATTGTAAATATATATGCTTTGATAATTTGTGTTGCTAAATTTTGATCATTTCTGATTTCTTTAAAAAAAAATGGTAAAGCATTTTTAAATTGAAGGGTACCTCGGGCAATTTATTTCCCATTACTCTAAGACTACCATCAACATCTCGTTCTCAGAGGAGTAATGATTAATGTGCCTCCGGAAGGAAATTATGTTGAGAAATTTTGTTTCAAATATAAAGATATCTTCTGCAGGGAAGTGTTTAAAATCGAGTGTTTATAAAATTTCGTTTTTCTCCTTTTATGGTAATGAGTTACAATGCATTAAAACTAATTTATGTTTTTTATTCATCAATGAAAAAATTAAATTCACATCGTCTTATTCTCTTAAAATGTTTAATTATTACAGAATGATTAATTAATTCTTACTGAAATTTTTTTTATTGATTTTTTTCTGAAACGATAAACAATAACTAATTTGCTTTTACAAATCAAAGCATTTTTTAAAAGAAACACTTAATACTTGATTGTAAGCTTTTTGCAGAAATTAAAACAGAAATTTTTTTATTTTAAATGTTTAAAGGTTTTTAATATTTTATTTTTAGAAATATTTTGTGTTATTTGAAGAAAAAAATCAAGTAATTATGAAATAGAAAAGATTAAAAATATTTACTATAAAATCAAGATAAAAAAATTGAAATCGTCTAAAATTTTAAAAAATAAGTCCTAGAGAAAATAAGACTTTAAACTAGTTATTGTTTTGATAAAATTTGATACTTTAATTTAACACTTCAGAAAACTCACTATTCAAGTACGGTAAAAAGTACTGGAACCTTAGGTGCATCATCCGTAAAATACACATTACCGTAAATCTCTTTTACGGTAAAATCCATTTTAACCTATAATTATTTTTATCGTAAAATCCATCTTTACCTTACAATTCATTTTTACTGTAAAATTTTGTACCGTAATTTTAATAGTGATATTTATTTAATTACTGTGATTTTTCAGTAAATGTTTACTTTAAAATCACTAATAGTTCCAGCATCTTGAGTGCCAATATTTTGCCCGAAATTTGATCCGGATTTTTTTGTAGTATAGAAATTATATTTATTAACACTAGAAAGACGGGAAATTAGTATATACCTATATTGCCTAAAAGCAGTCAAAATGACGGGACTGTGCATGCGTAAATAAATTTGTTTAAAATTAATTTTTAACGTTTTTAATATTATTTACAGTTCTTTAACAAGTTATTAGTAAATATTAACAATAAAAAAAATTATATGTTGTACAAAAAGTCACAAAATTCTAAGAAATTGTGTCATTATAGACATCATTGTTCTTCTAATTGAAATTAAAAGCAGTCAAAATGACTTCCTTAGGCAATCTAGTGTTAAGCTTAAATTTTTTGCTTCTAAAAATATTGCTTTTCATTTTTGTTTTCCTGAAAACAGTGTATTGATTTGAAATTTATGATTACTATTTTTCTCGCATTGTCAGTTTTTTTGTGAGAAGGAGAATATGCTTTTGCTCGAATTGTTAAAAAATCGTTCCATTTTTAGGTGATCATTACTTGAAAAAAGTTCTGCTGCTGATCAATTTTTTAAAGAAAATTGCTGTTGTCCGTTAGTCCATAATAAGGAAAAAAAAGTTAAGTCCAATTTATTTATTGCTCGCCCCCATTTAACGAAATATTGGGTATAATGAAAAATGGCTTAACGTTGAAAAGATTACATAGAATTCTTTTATTATGAATTTCAAGATTTCATAACTTAATTTTTCATAAATTTTTAAAAATTGTTTTATCGAAGTTACCATAAATAAGGTCATGAAAATTCTAATCCCTCCAAAAACGTTAAAGAATCTACTTCAACTTAAATTGTTCAAAAATTATAAGTAGATAAATAATGAAGAGTAACGCTGTAAGGTTTTCATTGTTTTTGTCACACGGATTAATAAGAAATTGAAGATGGCTATGGAAATGACTAATATATAATGTTGTTAAGTGACTAGACTTTAGTGCCATTGACTAGATTCTACATCTTGTTTGATGTGCATGCTTGTACTTTTCTGAACAAATCTTTGTTAATCTTGCGTCCGATATATTCTTAAATATTTAATGTATTCCATGCATGATAAAATGTACTCCATACATTTTGTGGCGTAACTACCACTATAATTATTAAACGTCAATTAACTATATAAGATATGCTAATTCGATTCAATATTGAGGTACCTTTTGATCGATGAAGGTTGGCATCGTTTAAGGGTCTTCCCCCCACATTGGTGATCTGTGGACGTGATATGATCACGACTACTTCGATGGATGAACCACATTGAACAGTTGGCTTGCTATTTGTGACTGCGTCATCGTCCTCCTCACGCTGTTGCTTCTCAATCTCATTTACACGCAACTGGTTTCTGCACACAATCGACTGCAAATAGAAACACAGGAGAGATCACACGCACAACCATGAACTCAATACAGTTCTCATGGCCAAAGCTCAAAACCCGGTGACCACAATCCAGCTCTCCTGGTCTTTCACAAATACAGCAACTAGTGGCATCCGTTCATCGAATTCTATCCTTGATAAAATTCTGGTGGGGGAGTATTGTGGCGTAACTAGCACTACGATTATTAAACGTCAATTCACTATTATATAAGACATGCTAACTCGATTTAATCTGAGGCATCGTCTGAGGGTCTTCCCCCCACAATTTTATTAACACACATGTTTGACATTAAGTAAAAACAAAATTCTTTTTGCAGAAGAAGAATAAATAAAAATTTTATGACAGTTGGATTTCCGGCAGGAAGTTTCCTTCAGTTTTGGAACAATTGAAAAAAAAAAGAAAAAAAAACTTCAGAAACATAAAAAATAATAATTAGAAAGGTTTGAAAAACATGATAAAAAAGAAGGGGGACTTCAGTTATAAATTCAATAGAGTGCTATTTTTGCCATTATGCGTCGAATAATTGCCGAAGGAAAAAACTAAGTTAAGTCATAAGCAAAGTTCACTCTTATTTCCCTAAATGTGCAAACAGAATTAATAAAATATACCCGTTTTTAAACATATTTTAATTTACTTTTAAGCTTTATAACCTTTTTTTTCATAATTTTTACCAATTAGAGTATAACGAACAACCAGATTTAATGAACGAAGTGTTTCAATTTCCATGTTTTCGTTACAAACCAGTTTAATTATACCGTTTCAAATAAGAATATTTAAAAAAAATCGTGGACATTCTGAGCGATGTTTAAAAAATAATTAATAAGTAATTTGCTGCTGGAATTTTATGAATTATAAACAATTTAATTTTATCAATTACGTAATTAATTGGTAAAATTACTTGCACTTAATTATGGCACCTAAATAATTTTGCCCAATTAGAGTATAAAGACCTACCAGATTTGATGAACCAAGTGTTTTCGTTTCTATGTTTCGTTACAAACGAGTTTGATTATATTATTTCAAATAATAAAATTAAAAAGAAAAAAAAAATCGCGGCCCCTCTTAGCGATGTTTTAAAAATAATTAATAAGTAACTTATTTTTAGAATTTTTGGAATTATAAACACTTACTTTGTTTTTGTGCACCTAAGTGAATGAAGCATTATTACTTGCGTAAGTGATATCATATTCAGTGTTAATAAATAATTAGTTCATATAGTTAGAATTTATATTTTAACCATTTTTAAGTTATAAATTCCATTTTATATCTATGTCCTTATTTAAGCCTAATTATTACATATGCTTTAGAATCAAGCAATTAAAACAGTTTCTTCCTTGGAAACTTGTATAATCGATAATGACTGGTAATTCGATTCCTCTGAAATCGAAAATATCACGCAATACCATCCAGTTATCTTTACTCAACACGATCCACCCTCTTAACTGCATCTTTGAAGAGAGTAATTGTCAACTTAAGTGTCTTAGATCTGGTACATATATCACCATAGGGATTTTAAAACCCCCATGAGAGCCTGAATCACTTAAACTTCCCTTAGTGGAATCAATAATCTTTAGCATCGTCTTTCTGCCAAAGCACTTAAGTCCTCATCTCAGATTAAATTGAAAATCGCAGCGATCTAAACAAATTTCATTCCATCCCGAGGAATCCGACATCCACGGTCATTCGACCTTTAAAGTATTTATTAACATTTAATTCCGGTTGGGAAGCGACCTCTGGTGGCCATAGGCCGTCACGTGCAATTTTCAGTGTCATAAAATATTTAAAGCTCGCCCCATCCTTCTCCGCATACATCCGTGCTTAAATATTCGATAAAGGCTTTGCAATGGGACGATGACAACGGTGTGGGAACAACGATTTGAGCTTGTGGGGAGGGTTACAGGCAGAAAAGGTCTTTTGGTGGGATGGAGAATTTGTTGCCCTGAGTGATGGCATCAATCTATTCTGTTCTGCCCCGCGATTTAAGCATACCCTTACTAGCGATTACGCTAATCTTCGTGTGATGCCCGGGCTTTTGGAAAGTGGTGGTCCGTCATTAAGCATTTATTGACATTAGGATTTGCGTTCGCGACATGCTTTGTTTCAGGTCGGAAGACAACTGCTATTTGTTAAATTGGAATGGAGTTTGAAGAGTAAACAATTCACCTTATTGCTTCAATGGCAATTGTTTAGTTTGCTTTAAACTTAGAATTGAGTTTATCGCTTTCGTATAGGATTGTTTGAGGGGTTTTGCATCATGAATTTGAAAGGCAAACGCGTTAACAAATATACGGTATGCAATCGGATAAAAATATCGCTGCATTGTTTGTTTAAAATTTGGCATGCTTTAGTTGAGTGTTGTATGACGCAGCTCCTAAATGAAGCTCAGGATGTAATTGTTGCAGTGTAGTCGATACTATTGCAACATATGAATTTAAAAAAAATGCTGGAATTTATAAAAGAGTGTAAGAGAATTGTTATTTTCATATTAAGAGAGGGTAATCCTTTCACGGGTAAAATTATTTTCTTTCCTTTTTGTTTCTGAAGTGTATGGGTGATTCATAGTGAAATTTGTTGATTTTAAGGTCCATATTTACATTCCTATTTCCGAAATTAATGAATTTGTTGTATGTTATATTGGTATTTTTGTCGCCTATTGGCCATACCAAGCTTTGCTCTGTCTTAAGGCCTGGTTTCTTAAGACAAGCGCCTTTCTGGGCGTCAGCGGGAAGTTGACGTACCGTTGACGACAACAAAATACTATTTTGTTAGCTCAGCGTGAGCAGTCGGTCCAATGCAGACATTATCTCGCATTGCGCATGTTGTCATAACGTAGACAAATATTTATTTTGAATTTGTATTGATTTTGTTATTGTCGACCAGTGCTTTAGAGAACAAATACTGACTTTGTCCGAGAAAAAGCACTTTATAGCTTAGCTAAATGAAAAAAAGAGGAAGAAGAAGCTATGTTTAATGTTAAAATCAAAATCTTGGCTACAGTTGATTCGGACGTCAGTCGTCGTTCAAGATCGGCGTTCGATGACGTATGTTGTCTAACTCACAAATTGACCAATCAGGGGTTAGTGCTCGCTTCTAGCTGACGTTTTGTAACACCAACCTGTCCTGAGAAACCAGGCCTTTTAGTCGAATTTTATGCTTTAGTACTTTTATATTAATGCTTTTCTCATTGCTGAGAATTACTATAGAAAGGTTTGAATATTATTAAAGGCTATGAATGTAAAAAATAGAAATTTGAAATGTATTTCTGAGATGCATCAAAAATAGTGAGAGATTTGGTGTTTGTTTATTGAGGAAATATAACATTGTTTAAATGCGTACCACTTCTAATTTATGTGAGTTAAATACGTGGTTAAATGCGTTTTACTTTTTATTTATGTGACAATAAATAGGCAATTAGACGTAGAATGAACCGATTTTCAAATGTGTAGTTACCTTTCCATTTCCAACTTCTATAAATTTAGTTACATAATTGACTAGACTTGTTAAACTAAGCTATAATTTTCAGACCGACCAACAAAATTGCGCAGTTAAATGTTCCTACGAAATACTATTGCGTGTGAGCAAATAATTATCAGAATAAGCGAATTTCAATTCAGGTAGAGCTAACTTCGCGAAAATTGAATATTTTAGGTAGTGGAGTAATAGAAAAAAGCCATTATTTTTTGAAATTTTGTTTTGATTCTGAATAAAATTTTTTTTTTTGGAATCAGTGCTGTTTTAATACAAAATTGTGAAAAGTGTTTTTTTCAGCAAATACATTTTTGCTTTTCAAATTTCAATTATATCTATAATGTTATCTCTGTAATATAATTACTTTTCATTACTTATCATGCTCTAATGTAAAGGGAAGATGCTAAAATTTTTAGCATGTATCTTTCAGTATTTGCTGTTCCAGCAGGAAACTGAAATTTGTAGAGGAAACATTTTGCTTCATCCTTGTATCTATACAACATTTTACATTTTATGAGCAGCTTAGAAATCAGTAAACTATAAGTTTCTAAATCCATTAAATTTCAGCAATTTATATTTTGCTAACTCGTTTCTATGAAGAAATTATGATTAGAAAATTAAAAAATAGGTTAATTTTATTTTTTCTTATCAACACCATAGCATTATGTTAAAAGATGTTTAAATTCATAAATTTTTCCTTTGATTTAGGAAAGTTAATTCATGCCTTATTAAAAAAGAATACTTCTATTGGTATTGGTATTCAAATGATTTTTCGTAATGCATAATCCGCTGTAGCGTATCTACCACGACAAAATTACAACTACAATATAAGACATGTTAACTCGACTCTATGTCGGGGTACCTTTTCATAGATGAAGGTTGATAATGTCGATAACAACTAGCCCCACATTGGTGACCCGCACGTGATGTGAACACGCCTACCTTGGCAGTAACGCCCACTTCGAAATGAACACGCCTATCTTAGCAGTGAAGCCCATTTCGATCTGAATACGCCTATTTCGAAGAATGAATCGCATTGAACAGTTGACTTGCTACTTGTGACTGCGACATTATCCACCTCCTCGCGCTGTTGGTACTCAGTTTCGTCTCGATCACACACAACGTCAACCTGCATACACCCGACTGCTAAGGACAACACAGGACACAGGAGTGACTACGACCATGATCCTAATACAGTTCTCATGACAATTGTTCAAAACCCGGTGACCTTAATCTAGCTCTCCCGGTCTGTCACAAATACAGCAACTAGTGGTATCCATGTATCAAATTCTATCGCAGCTATAATTCTGGTGGGGGAGCACTGTAGCGTATCTACCACTACGAAATTACAACAACAATTCACTAGTATATAAGACATGTTAACTCGAATCTATGTCGGGGTACCTTTTCACAGATGAAGGTTGACAATGTCGATAACAATTAGCCCCACACCGCATTCCTTATGGTCTCTCTTTGAGTTTGACTGATGTCATACATTTGTTTAAAAAATTAGCTTTTGGGAAAAATAAATTTATCATCGTCATGTAGCATTTGATATTTTAGGTTAATTTTGTTCGAAATCATGTTTTAAAGTTAATATACACTTTAAAAAAATATTTCTATTATTATAATTATATTATAACTGATTATTTATATTGATTAATTTTATTATAATTGAGCGAAAATGTGCCAAGGTAGCTCTGAAACGAACAGAGCCAAATATGAGAATCGCATGTATTTAAAATTGAAACAGCATACACTCATTGTTGAGAAAAACACTTAGTCTCAAAATTGATCTAGGGAGAGAAATGCTTGAGAGAGATGTTGGTTGACTGCTGGATTTGAACCACTGACCCAAGGTAGTAGGATGCTCCTCTTCGTAGTCGAATGCCTCACATAGTTGTACAGTGTTCAAAAAATGGACCACCTTGAATAACTTTTAATCTAAGTATCGCACTTTCGCGTTATGGGCTCAACCTTAATGCCTCGAAGGCTGAACCACAAATATGCTAATTAATTAGTGCAAACGACATTTATTTGTACTTTCTCTGTATAAAGATAACTTTTTTTCGACGGATAGGCATAGGATAAATATAGAGGGTAACCGCAATGTGGGAAATATGATTCAAATATTTTGGTCAGGTGATCACTCTTAAATATGGAACCCTCAAGGTTAATTTTACTTTTTACGTATTTCGCTATATCTAGAGAACTTTTTAAGCAGATTTACATTCAATTATAAAACTCATTTATCCGAAGATTATTCCATGAAAAAAATAACTTCTAGTAAATATTTATTATTTTTTATTATTTTATTTAAGAATGGTTGAAAAAAATTTTGAATTGTAAGGTATACAAATTTTTGCATTATTTTAAAAAATCTAATTTTATGCAGCAACATACAAAATGTGAGCCAAACTGGTCGAATAGTTCCTCAGACATTCAGTTTCTCAGGAACTATTCGACCGATTGGTCTCAAATTTTGTACTTTGCCGTATGAAAATACGTTCCTTAAAATGATGTAAAAAATTTTGTAACTTATAGTTCAAAATTTTTTGACCATTCTTAAATAAAAAAATAAATATTTACTAAAAGTTATTTTTTGCATGGTTGGATAAATGAACTTTATAATTGTGTGCAAAATTTTTTTTTATTCGATGAAAAAGCTTTCGAGATATGGCGCAATACGCAAAAAGGAAAATTATTATTAAGGCGTCCAAACTTTGGAGCGATCTCCTGACCAAACTATTGGGACCATATTTCCCAAATTGTGGCTACTTCCTTATTTTGGTGGTCAGAAATCCGAATTCGACTAAACAAGGTATGTGTATTCAGAGAAAGTATGTTTGGTGTCTGATTTCGTAACTTAAAATATCGTCTACTCTTATTAATTACCATATTTGAGGTAAAGTTATTCAGGGTATTCGGTTTTTTTGGCGCACTGCACAGCCTAGTCAGATAGTATAATATACATTTCTTGTAGCGAAATAAGCAATAAATAAAATTAAAATTATCGTTCTCCTGACTAAGCTATCGGGGACATAATTTTGAAATTGCAACCTTTCGTACCATTGAAATCGGAAATTAATATAACTATCATGGTGTGTAACGGATGCTAAATAAAGTCTCCTAAGGCTCCCTGGGTTGTAGAGCTATGGAGGTTAGATCATCCTCGCACGATGCCAGAGATCCTTGGTTCGAATCCTGTCTACATTTAACAAGCAACTCTCTGATACGTCTCCCCCTCCACATCCCCAAATCACTTTGGAGACAGTGTATTTTACTCAAAAATGAGTATACGCTGTTTCAATTTTGAAGACATGATTTTTCGAAATTAGAAAATTATTTGTTTCATATAGCTATTTTGATACATTTTAGCTCAATTAGAAGAAACCATCTTTTGTACAGTCTGATGACTAAATAGCTGCTATCTTTTTTTTCACCGCTAAAGCTAAATTTTGACGAAAAATGTGAGGTCGCCAGTTGATTTCAATGCGTTTGTTTACTTAATATAACTGGCTAAAAAAAATTTAGTGTAAATTGCTAAAATAACGTAAATAAGAAACTAAATTATGCTTTGGAAGCAATTAAAGCAAATATTAAATGTTTTTTTGTGAGCGAAATCAACTTAAAAACTTCACTAATACTGTAAAATGTTTGCATGAATTAAATGTAAACAGCTTGACTGTAGCGTTACAGTTCTTATACCAGTTATAAAAAGGTGTAAGCACTTGTAACCAAACGTTGCAAGTACACCGAAGAGCCATTACATTATGACCAGTCTTATGGTAGTCTGAGGTATCTGGTACCAAGCGCTCACCAACTGGTCCTGCAATTCCCTCACATAGCGAGGGGGTAGAGTGGCAGCACGAATTTAATTTTCCTAGTAGGATCACAAAGGCTCTATTGGATTAAGGTTAGGTGAATTTGGAGGCAAAGACATGACTTGAAAGGCGCTGGAATGTTCCTCGAACCAATCCATGACAATTCGTCCCTTATGACATGGTGCATTATCCTGTTGGTAAACACCATCCCCCGCAGGAAAAACTGTTGCCAAGAATGGGTGAACTATGTTCTAGTAGCTTGCAGACGTCAGAGATTGTTCTATGAGGATTATGAGTCCTATTGTGTCCCATGAAAACATTGTTCCTGGGCGAGAAACCATGAAAACCTGGGCGAGCCCATTGTTATAGATGGAGGGTGGTCATAATGTAATGGCTCTTCGGTGTATAAATACTAAAAATAAGTGAATCTAATTGCTTATATCAAACACCATCTTCACACAAAGACTTTTCTTGCTTTCTCTTCAAAGTTGGAATATGTCAATACTTATGAGAAGCAAGAACAGTTAGTTACATGAGCTTGCAAAATGTTTTCCTTGATGTTACAGAATTGAAATAGAGCTTTATTTATGTGTTTTTTTCCAGATTTTATCGAGATTAAAAGAACTTATTTTGGACAATAAAATTTTAGTTGTAATTGAATTTCTAATTTTTAAAGATATTGTTTTAATTTAGTCTTGTAGTGTGTGTATAAGGCAACTCAGTTCATTAAACTGAAGAAGTTAACTGAGGAAAACTGAGAAACACAATGTGATGACATTTTTTGGATGTTTAAAATTCTTTAAAGTAACCCCAGAGTTGAAGGCATAATATATAATACATAAAACATAAGTCTTTTTGTTCTTTGTTAAGTTCAATGCAGCATTGTGTATCAGTTTGCCAGCAAAATTATGGTATACTAGTTTCATATACAATTTCTAATAGTATTAGAGACTTTTTCTTACAATGCACATTGATTATTATTTTTTTGAGATATTTGTATTAGATTTTTGAATTTCTCATAGCGTAAGGAATATTAAGCGATAAAGTAAGAATTGGAAAATAAGCTTAAAAAATATTGTCACATAGCGTGCGATCTTATTAATACTATTCTATTGTTATACAAGTTTTATAGCGTCATTATTGAATATGCGGCATTATGGATCAGTTTACCAGCAAAATTATAGTATAATAGTTTTATAGACAATTTCTAATAGTATTAGAGACTTTTTCTTGCAATGCACATTGATTATAATTTCTTGAGATATTTGTATTAGATTTTTGAATTTCTCATAGCGTGAGGAATATTAAGCGATAAAGTAAGAATTGGAAAATAAGCTTAAAAAATATTGTCACATAGCGTGCGATCTTATTAATGCTATTCAATTGCTATACAAGTTTTATAGCGTCATTATTGAATATGCGGTTTTATTTACTGACAAAACGATTGGTGCAGCAACTTTTTTTTATAAAGCAGAAAAACAATGAATTGATAACACGAATTCAATATTGTTACATGTTGTAAAACAATTTCTGATTCCAGTTGTTTAAAAGTTTGTTAGTTCACTAATGTTATCAGCATTGCTATCAGGGGATCTAAATATGGATTTAAGTCACGTAATACTATCATTAGAGAGGCAGTGAGAAATACAATTTAGGTAATTTAAAGAGTACGCTATAAAGACATTTTGGGCGAAAATGTCGAAATTGGTTAGGCTCGTTCTAGTTAATAATTTGCATGCAATTACATGGAGCTGATTATAAATTTTGGAAATAGACTGGTAATATCCATGGTTGATTAAGTCGACTTCACTTGAAAATTCCGGTGATATTGATACACTCTAGAAGCTGTAGTTGGTAAACTTGATTTTAATATAATATGTTGTGTATTTTGGGAATAAAATATCCTTTGATTTAATGAATTTTTGAGAACTATTTTAATAGAATTTAAATTAGTGTGATGTTAAATAAAATATGCATTTTTGAAAGTAAATTAGCAAGTCAATTAGAATACACACTCTCAGAAAAAAAAACTGTCATTTTTTGACGTTTCAACAATCTTTGCACTGTGTTTTGTTATTCTTGACAACTAATTCGCCACTAAATTGTGTGAAAAATATACAGATTTAATGTACTTTAAGTAATAAGATTGGTATATACTTAAATATGAAATAGTTGAACCATGGACTTCCAAAAAATTGATTAAACAGATTCCTTTACACAAATTTTGCATTCTTGAAGTTTTCTAATGTTTTTTTTTCCATTTCCAAGGTGTGACGGAATGGTACAGGGGTTAGAGCGTTCACTTGTCAAGCGTATTTCTTTGATTCTATCACTGATTATGAATGAGTGCTATTTTTATTTCACGTTGTATATCTTAATCAATTGAGTTAATCGATATATTGTTGCATTAAAACGAAAATGCTTTTGGAAAAATTCGACTTTTAACAACTTAAGATAGTAATGTTTACTTAGCGTATTTCTCAGGAATTTATTTTGTCAGTAACTATACGAAAATTTTATAAATTTTAAGCATCCCTTTTTTTGAATTGTAAATGACTTTATTTTGAAGAATTATCGAATAAAAAAACAACTATAATTGTTAATTGCACTGTAACTAATCGATTATGGTTTTTTCTAAATTTAATGATTACCATGTATGCAGTTGATGAAATTAATGGTTAAACAATGCTAAAAATCAGTTAAAAATTAATTTATACATTACAGTTTTATTTTAATATTTGTTTCGTTGATCATTTGAATGAAACAAAGGACCAATAGGAAGAATATCGTGGAACAGATCATGTTTATAATGCATATGCTCTGTGCTTGTCTGAGGGGTTGCACTTTTTTACGTGGATATTTAGAACTACTTCTAATGGTGGTGGTGGTACTTATTCCTCTTGGCCCAGAACAAGGCTAGACCAAGTCCAGGAGACCGTTCACCGACAGAAAATCAAACACCATCTGCGGATCCCGCCAAATAAAATTTTTCTCCAGTCCCATACAGGACAGCAAATGATCAGGTGAAGCCTGGTGAGCATTACATTTTAGGCATACAGGGAACTACTTCTAATAAAAAGGATATATTAAAGAGAAATTTCATAGATAATAGAGAAATGATGGACTATTTTATGAATGTGTAGCAGTGGAAGATTGAAATCAGGAAAATGTCTACAGTTTCCTGAGATGGCAAGGTTATGGCAAATTTTAGAGAAATATAAAAATAATTTTTATTCAAAATTCGCTATCAAATAATGCTCTTCAAAATAGGGTTCCTTGAAATTGTGCACTGAAATATCAAAATAGCACTGAAACATACACAAATAGCCCTGAAACATACACAAATAGCACAATCAAAATAGCACTGAAACATATAATAGTCAAATCTTAAAACCCCATTTATTCATTATTGAGTATAGTGACATATTCAAAATTAAAACAACACGCCGATTTTTGAGAAAAATTCATAGTCTCAAATTGCAGAGGTGAGAAAGATGTTCGTTAGTTGCTTCAAGTCCAGGGTGATATTGGAAGCTTTATATAATGGCAGCCACAATGACATATCACGTGCTCATTTTGTGGGTTATGTGCTGTTTAAATGAGAGTGGGCGAGCTCTCAAAAATGAGACGTCATATACTCATGCTTCAGTTAATTGCTGTTTAACGAAGGATGATTAAAGAAATGAATTTTATTAATGCATTATAAATTTTTTAATAAGGTGTGTAGAAATTTTGAATTGTAAGCTTTTAGTTGATTACTTCATTTTTAACTATGTAATTTTAAATGACAAAGTTCACAATATGAGCGAAATCGGGTGAACAGTTTCCCAAAAATTAAAATTTACAAATAAGGATTTTTTGAAAATTTATCTCTTAATACGAACCCACTTCGTTCAAGTTTTTAATGTTGTAATCTAAATTTACGTAATTGAAAATTTGTAAAATCTTTAATTGTATAGAATAATTATGTATAGAATAATTATGTATAGAATAATTATGTATAAAATAAAATTATAAATAATTATAAAAAATTATTTTTTACGTGAATTATCTTCAGATAACTTAATTTTGAGGGAAAATTTCTTTCCATTTGTTTAAATAGTTTTTAAGTTATAGCGAAATAAGCAAAGAAGTGAAATTAAAATTATCGATCTACTGTGCTGAGCTTTTGGGACCGTATTTTCCGAATTGCAACTTTTTGTACCATTGACTTAAGCACTTAGTATGTCATAACGTGCTAGTGCAGCGACCGTTTTTTAAAGCTTACTATAAAAAAAATAGTGTGGCTTTGAGGAGAATTCCTCCAAACTTAATGTCTGGGGCTGTCTGCTGCTATGGTAACAAGCGAGAGCACATTTCTAATGGGGATACGAAGGAGGAATAAAGGTGTCGATTAGTTTACTCACGCTGACTTATCCCAAGTGCAAGACAAAACTATTCACCCCACACCCCTATTCGAAGTGACTTTTTCTCGTAACCATAGTACCCGCCACGACGCGAGATTGATGTCTGGAGGAGTTCTCCTGAAAGCCGTTCTACACTATTTACCAATAAGTATTTGGACACCTATGCAAATGACTATATCTGCGGTCCTGAGATACGTCACGCCTTCCACCGGTATATATCGTGTAGGGAACAACATCGGCATTAGTCCCATGCAAGATGTCTACTGCACTATTTTGGATGACAATGTGCCTCCTACGTTGTGGCAGTTTTACGGGGTGGACCCCTGTTACTTCCAGGACGACAATGTCAGCTTTCATGCTACGAGGGTCACCAAGGCTTGGTATGGTGCCAATGGGGTTAATCGAATGGATTGGCCTGCCCCGAGCCCAGACCTGAACCCTATCGGGAACCTCTGGGACGAGTTGGATCGCCGAATTAAGGGGTGTACTACCCGTCCAAAATCGATGGAGGAACTTACATGTCTTTTCCAAGCCGAGTGGAAGAAAATACTGTCACACAAAGACTAGTGGAAAGTATGCCCCGAAGATTTCATACCGTAATTGCCTCTCGTGGAGGCTCTACCAACTATTGATAATGAATAAAGTTTGTTTTTCTTTTCAATCACACGTGTCCAAATATTTATTGGTAGATAGTGTATACTTCACTCTGCACTGGGGTGTGTACCCTGTTCAATGATGGTAGAGTATACTGCTACAAGACCGGTGGTTTTTGGTTCGAATCCTTCTGGCAGTCAACGAACATCTCTCTCGCATATTTCTTCCTTCACATCATTCCGGAGATCATGCATTATAGAATAGATATGTTTCGGATCTATACATATATTTTTTTACAGTGTGCGTGGTAAAGGGAAATATTTACCGATTAACGGAAGAAAAAAAAGCTCATTTTTTGCAAACAACTTGGATTTAAAAAAAAAAAACAATATAATTTTAGAAATTGATTTATTTTGATTTTTCACAGTAAAAAATATGAATAGTAAAAATAGAAAAATACTAAAATCGATAATAATCATCCCCTTTTATTTCTTCTAAATTTCGATGGTTAAGAAAGTGATAGGAAAAATTTAAAGTAAAGACGTCGAGGATGACGAAAACGTGAGAAACAGTGTATTATCTTTCGTACAACTAGTCAGATAAACGAAGTGATTTCTAAAAAGCAACAAAGAAATGCTCCTCTGTTACAAGACACTCTTCAGTATGTCATTCCTTTTTGCAAGTAATTTTGACAAAATTAAAAATTGTTTGTAATAGTAATAGAAATGATTTATGATTCAAGGGCGCTATTGAGATTAATGTTAGCAGTTTTTGTACTAAACATTTAAATAACAAACTCAGCATGATACCGTGTGAACTTATAAAAGACAAAATTTTAATCTACTCTCACTTGGGAAATATGAGTTTATCATACTGTCTTGACTTTGTTCTGTACGGTTTTAAATCTCGAAATACTTGAAATTTTACTTATTTAAAAAGGTGCACCAGTTAGTCACCGGCAGCAAAATAATAATAACAAAAAAAAAATGCATTTTGTGTGCTTTTTTGCTACAATACCTTTGTTAAATGATAGAATCAGCAATTTTGGCAAACATGTAATTATTTTTTGATAAATAATAATACTTCACGGAAAGCAAATTTTTTTTTATAAAATATGCACTGATAGAAATTTCCCGGAAAACATGATTAAATAATTTATTTATTGTTGTTTTACCATATTCAAACCATAACCATATTCAAATGGCCGTAAATAAGATGCTTTCACCTAATAAGGTTAAACAACTAGAATTTTATCGCACCAACTAAGTTCACATAATGAGGTCACTTAGTTCCTATCTGATGTCTATATATTATAGCCGTGAGGGCTAATCTGGCAATTTTAAGACCAACAAAACGGGGTTCGAGTCACGGCGGCGTTGACACCCCAATATTTCTTGCATTCCCTTCAACACATGAAGAGTTTCCAGTGTCAAGAAATTTCGAATATGTAACCGTAGATTATTAGAATACGATACTCGCATTCACGCATAGATGGCAGCACCATTCTCTTTGGAATTCTAAATTTCTTTTTTTTTTACGGTTTTGAAAGCATGCTAGTTATAAATGGTTAAAAACTGTATAGTTTCGTATTCATGTTTTTTTTTAACTATGCTAGTTATAGACGGCTTCAAAACCATAATGGGGGAAAACATTCTCTATCGTTAACTTTACGTTTAATTGGATGGACAGATTGCTACCGGTTATTTTATCATAATTTTAAAATGAAAATTCTAACATTGTGTATAATAAATAAAAGAATTTACATCTTTATTACGCAGTACAGTGCAGAGATCTTTGCTATAATAGGTAGTTTTGCTCAGTGTAGATGTTACTTTTTATGAATGATAATATTTCAGGGAAAGAAAAGTTTGTAGTAAAGTATGTATGAGGCAACGAGACTATGTAATGTGTTATGTGGTTGTTATGTATCATGTGATGCTATACAATAGGTGGTTTTTACGAGCATAAATATTTTTTTATAATAATGTAATGAAATTCAGTAAATTTATAGAAAAATATACCTCAGTGTTTTTATTTAAGTAGCATCATACATAGTGCTCAAGAGAATGGGAATTTAATTAAGGGAATAGTCGCCTCCTTTAACTGTTTCGAAACCAATAAATCATGAGGGCGGACTTTACGATCTTTGAGGCTAATTAGGAGGATAGATACTTAGTAACAAATTTGGAGGTAAGATCTCTTTTTCTTGTCTTCACAGTAACAACCTGCATTTCATTTTATTTCAGAGTTGTGAAATTTAGTTTATATTTATCTAGTTTGGCAATGAAGAAAAAGAAAATAAGAACGAGAACTAATATCTCATATATAATTATTAGTAAGGAAAGTGGTGGTGGGGTTTGAATGTAATTAATGTTATAAAGAATGTAATCGAAATAAATTGTTATACTATTATACTAATTTAAAAAGTGCTTTCAATTTTTAAAAAAGAAATCGTTTCACCTTTTTTTGTTGCCTTTTGCTCATCAAAGTCTTGTTTCAGAAAAGGTACAAACGGAATTTTTCAATGCTAACAGTTGAAAAGTTCAAATTTTAGATATAACAATTGAAAATTTTAATATTAGTAGTGTTTGTTCCATCTCAAATTCTTTAAAGTTTTGAAAAGAAAGGCAATCTGGTATTTTTCTCTTAGTTAATTTCCAAGAAAAGCAAAAATGGATACAGAATTGTTATTATCACACAAAAATTATAAGGAAACTTATAAAGTGTAAGTGTAGATTTTCCTGACATAACTTTTCGAAGTTAAAGTGGTTACTAAAACAAAAAACTGTTTAGTATAATTTACAGGAGGCTTTTTTATATGGTATGTTTTTGCCACACAATCATGTATTTTTATATGAAACCAACTTTTAGTTTCAGATAACTTGATTTTTTTTTTCGTTTTTCCCTGTATTCAATTTAATTTCAAGATTCAAGACGGTTTCAAAAATTTTTTTGAATAGCTTTCTGTACTTCTAATAAGAAGTTTTCCATGAAGTTCACATACAGTCTGCATTTTGAATACTTCATACGCCGAGACAAATCGATAACAATATAGCGTAATATAGCAACATCACGTCCGCAACCTTGTTGACAAATCTAACGATGTCCCTCGCATTGAAGCTAGCCACTTTATAAATCCCCAGAATATTTTCCCATACGAAGTTTCCTTTTCCCCCCTCACTCTGAGAAAAAGAAGGAAATTTCTATGTATATAATACAGGAAGGCTTATCTTTCGAAGAAGGACACTTCATTCCGTGCAAGACGCCGCTTGTGTACTAAGAACATTAGCTTTTCTAGAGAATGAAAAATCCTCCTTGACAGTCAATGGTAGAAGAAGATTTTCCCTAGAAACTATCCGTCAAAGCAAACTGCAGGGGAAAAAAACGGAAGACTCTGTCAAGAAGAGGAACGACCACGAAATTGCGAGCTCTTGCAACGAAATAAAAGGTATACTTATAAAAACTATGGTGACATGGTAACAATGCGGAGATGGGTAGTGAAGGTCGAAAGAAAAGTTAGAGTGGGGTTGAGTTGTTTAGTGTTCTGATAGAGGGGATTTTTCTTTTATTTTCGTTTCACACAGCATAACGTTGAAATTTTTTTAAAATTTCTTTATGGTTACAAAAGGTTTCTGAAACGAAAAATCGAGGGAGCTCTTTTCTTGAAAATGATATTTATAGTAAAATTTTGCAGTAGAACATTTTCTAAATACTTTCAAAAAATTACAAACTTTGCAGGAAAGATTTGTAAGTATATATTACAAAAATGTTGATTTAAATTGAAGGCGGTCTGCTCCTCATACCAGCTAATTAGCCATATTAAAAGTGTGCGTTTTTATTTCTTAAGATTTCTCCTGAGGCAGTGTAAAATCTAATGTTTGCATTTAAAATTATTGAAAATCTTCCAACTTCATTTGGCCTACTATACATAATAGATCAAAAAGTATTGTATGAAGTAATCGTATAAAAGAACTTCAGCAAGCTTATTTTTGCTTATTTTGCCTTGAAAACATCGATAAAACCTAAAGGTTCTATAAATCCGAGTTTTTGAATCGCTGACATAAGCTCTTCGGTTTATATTACTACGAAATATTCTTTCTATTCGGAAAATTTAACAATATGTAGTAGCTAAAAAAGTCAAATCACGCTTTCAAATGCTGGTTTCATTGTATATTTCCAATTACAGAGACTTAACTTTTTTTAAAATTTTCTGGACAAATCATAAATCACACTTCCACTCAAGTCGTAACTTCAGTGATAAAATTTTATGCAAATCAGTTCACCGTTCGTAAAACACTAACAAGATGAAGGTCTCTTCTTAATTTAACTTCTTCAAAAATGACACATTCCGCCGAATGCGATTAGATTAACTGAAAGAACTATATATTCAAGCTGAGTTCTTCCCGTGGGATAGAAACTAATCAAGCTGCAATCAATAAGCGCTTCATCAAAACGGTTCTACGTAATTACTCTTCGCACCAAACTGAATTGATCTTGGGGGATCTGACTTAGAACTTTACTACATCTGCCTTGTAGATAGTTTTCTTGCAAGATTTTACTTACGGAGATGAGACCGTAACTTTATCCGAAGCCGATATTTGTTTGGTAATTATAAGATCATTAGAAAACACTAGGAATTCTTGTGGGAATTCTTGATCACTGGAAAGGTGTTTCTTACTTTATCAGATATTCAACCGCTTTGAAACTAATTAGAAATATGAAATTAGATTAGGATTAAGATTATTATTATTCAAATTAAAAAGCTGTAAAAGCTTTTTTCACACGGAGAAAAAAAGTTCTGTCAAAGTACCGTACTGTATGGTTCTGGTAATAAAATATAAATAATTCCGGTTAATGTAACCGAAATATACGGTATTTACACCATTCATTTGGTTATTTTTCGTTCATATGGTAACGGTTTACCAGAAATTTCGTCTTTTGAATTTTAAGTTCTTATTACCACACGTTTAGTAAAAACTACAAAACTGAAGAGAAAGTTTAACTAAATTTTAAATTGCTTTTTTGCCTTGTTCATGATACAATTACTGAATTTTGTCACTTATGCTAAATTTGAGAGCATTTTATAAAACTATTTTACTGTCAATTTTTCCAACTTCGCTATTGAAGTTCTTTGGCAGAAATTACCAAGCTGTTTGGTGTTCTCAAAGAGCCGGCCAAAAGAACGATAAATTTTACCATATTCTGTTAGCTTAGACCATACTTCTTTTCTCACATATAGTCATAAATTAAGTTTCATAATAAGTTAGTTTTTCAGATAATGATGAAGGTTTTGTACTTGACTGAAAAACTTCGAAGTTCAAGCGAAAAGAAATTGATTCAGAAAGAAAGATTGCGCCTCAACGACCATACTCTAAATACGCAACCATTCAACCTCAGTTATTTTTGTTAATCCTTTTTAGTTGCCTAAATATTAGATATAATAAAGGGTAAAAATATATCTTAGATCCCCTATATTTTCGGGATCAGAAATTCAAATCCACTGAAAAAAAGGTACGTTTATCAAGAGAAAGTACGTTTTTTTGTCTGATTACATAGATTAAAATATCATTTGCACAATTTATTAGCAAAATTGAGGGACCTTCTCGAACCAGAACGTGAACATTCGCTCATTAGATCAAACGTTATTCAGGGTGGTCCGTTTTTTTGTGCACTGTACGTTAATAAATTAAAGAAAGGAATCACTATGCACATTAGGATTCGCACAATGAAAAGTCTCTCTTTAGTGGAATAAAAGATTATATTCATGCAAGGGTTTATATGTAATTTATGTGTTTCTTGAAAAAATGTAAGAAAACAGGCAAAATATGGGTGCACTAAATCAATGAGCTGTAATGTACGTTGATAATTTCTTTGGATTGAATCTAATCAAATCACCAAATGAATGAGCTGTAATGTACGTTGATAATTTCTTTGGATTGAATCAAATTAAATAAAATCGCCAAATCAATGAACGGTAATGAACGTTGTTAATTACTTTGGATTGAATGATCTGTTCTGTTGTTCATTTACGTCACACTAGAGCTGCGCAATGGGCTATTGACGACGGTCTGGGAAACATCCCTGAGGATTGAATGAAATCAAATAAAATTGTTAAATCAATGAGCTGTAAGGTACGTACATAATTTCTTTGGATTGAATCAAATCAAATCAAATTAAATCGATAAATCAATGAGATGTAATGCACATTGATAATTTCTTTGGATTGAATGAAATCAAATAAAACTGTTAAATCAATGAGATGTAATGCACATTGATAATTTCTTTAGATTGAATGAAATCAAATCAAATTGTTGAATCAATGAGCTGTAATGTACGCCGATAATTTCTCTGGATTGAATGAAATCAAATCAAATCGCTAAATCAATGAGCTGTAATGTACGTTGATAATTTGTTTGGACTGAATGAAATAAAATCGAATTGTTAAATCAATGATTTGTAAAGTACGTTCATAGTTTCTTTGGGTTTAGTCAAATCGGAATGTTTGAATGCTTTGAATTCTGCATCTTTCTTATACATTAAAAACTAATAAAAACTTGTTGCTTTTTCAGTATTAAATATTATTACCCTTACTAAAAATCACTTAAAGAAGCAGATTTTTTTCCATATGAAATCAAGTAAAAATTGAAAAGAAATTTTTTTTTGTTAATTTGAAAAATACTTGACGACTTGCCTTATATTACACTGTTAAGAAATCCAATGTATTTTACTGCTAAAGTTTCTTGCACTCAATTGCCATAGCAACTGTAAAATTTACAAAGTTGTTTTTTCTAAGACAATGCTGAAAATATTTCAACAGATAAGTGGAAATTTCTCCAGGTGCTCCTTTCGACAGGACTGTGAATAATACAGCATGCTGCTTTCAATTTCTTCCTTCAATGTTATTGACAGCAATTTATTTTATAACCGTCGTTGAGCAGTAAACCCAAATTTGAGTTTACTGCAACCAATGTTCAACTCCGTAACCTTATGATTTTGAACCTAATTGAGAAGACAATGAAAATACTATATCAAGTATTGGGAGAAATTCACCCTCGTGGGGATCTTTAGATGAAACTAACCCACTTTTGCGTTACATGGAGAGGTAAACTACGAAACCCTCCCGCTCTTTGCCTAACGGCAAGGGGATTCTAACCCATGATCCGTCTACCACTGAGGATATTTTACGTCATCCCTGTGGTCTGTGAGGACCTGGTGCGGAATTTGTATCGACCAGCGATCGCTGTGATTCGAACCCGGTTCATCTAATATCTTCTGAGCCACCACGCCTCTATTGACAGTATTGTGAATATTAAAGCACACTGCGGTCAAGTTCACACGGTTTTGTTTCTGTTAGTGCTGTACATTGTCAGTCACGAAGCCTTGTAAAATTTACATCGGTCAGCTGTAATATTACATTTTTCAAAATAGCAATTTTGTAAATTTTGCAACTGCGATGCATCTCAGGCAATACCAATTTTTTCTGCAAAATACTTGTAATTTTTTTTATCTATTTAAAATAAATTATATTAAATATGTTTTAGTTCAAATTTAAATATTATTTTTTCTAAAATATCTTAAAGAAGTAGGTACGAAATCATTTTCGATTAAACTCAAATAAAATTTCCATCGAATAGAGTAACAATAGTTAAAATGACTTGAAGATAATTTTTCATTCTTTATTCCACTGGGGTCTGAATTTAAAACCCTTTTTTATATAAATAATACTTTAAAACATTTTATCTTCGCGTGGTGGATCTAGTTCCCATTTATTTTACCATAATGAATAATTTAAAGGCATATAAAGGGCTGCTGAAGTAGCATAACACATGAATGATTTTTTTCTTAGGTTTTAATCGTATTATAGGCTGAAGCATAGAATAATCCCAATATCACGGACGCTCTGGAAAAAATAAAGAACAAAGGCATTAATACTCTTTTTGCATAAATAGTAAAATTTAATCTGCTTTGATACAGCAAAGCAAAATAAAAAATATTTCAAACAAAGCTTCAATAGAAATTTTTTTAAATAAAACTTTAAGCATTGGAATATTTAAGATGGCCTGAATTTTTTCATGGTTGATAAGCAATCAATTATTTTATTCAGAGGTTTTTTTTACGTCTGAAGACTCCAGATTTCTTTTCGCTCTTTCTATTTTTTTCGATTAAATGAGCTAGCTTTGAAGCTTATTACATTAAGAAATTATCGGTGTTTCTGAGAATAGTACACAAAAACGCTAGTAATCAATGTACTTTTAATAATTTATTGCAGCGAAAAAATTTATACATCATTTATGTTTTTTTTTTTAGTTTGTAAGAAATATTTTATTAGTGAATAATTATTCTTAGTTTGTAAGAATACTTGTATTTCATTTCGTATTTACTCTAAAACGAAGCGTGAAATATTATTTATATTCGATTTATCTAAAATTATTGTAAGTTATGAATTTTTGTTAGAATTCATGACATGAAATTTTTGGTATTGAATATTTGTTAGACTTTGTGTTAGCGGTTCCCAAATGGTGTTCCGCGGAACCCCTGGGGTTCCATGCAAGGCTCATACAAGAGTTCTGAGAGTTTAAATATTTTAAACTGGTAAGGATTTTTGAAACCTGTTATTATATTTATATCTAGATAACAAACCATCATTCATTTGATATTTTTGTAAGTTTTATGAAATTGCTTAAGTAAATCAATAATAAAACAAACAATAATTTTTTTAAAAGCAAATTTCTTCCAATAACAATGCATTGAATAAATTATTAAAAGCATGTGCATTTACAAAAAATTGCATTATTATTTTTCATCGAACTTTTCAATTTAATATGAAATGATCAAATCCTATTATAAAGTATTATGTTCTTCTGCTAAACATTTTCAACGCTTATAGCAGTTCTTTTTTGAAGCTGTTATTCAGTACATTTTATTAATTTTTAGCTTAGGCATACACAACTGATATAACTGATATAAAAACTATAATTTTAAGTCTATTATTCACAAAACGAGGACTGAATAAATTTCATTCTTCACATTGAATATAACCAAAATAATTTATTATTATTATTTGGTTCATCAGTATATCCACATCTACTAATTTTATTCATTATTTTGGGTTTCCGCTTAAAGATGCTTGATCACTTAGAGTTTCGCAGCAGTAAGAAATTGAGAATTGCTTCTTTAAGATGCTATGAAGAAAAATTCATTGTAGTTTGTCTTTATAATAATCTGTATTAGAATAATACAAACCTCAAAACAACTTACATGATATTATTAGTAATTCAAGCTCACACAATGAATAATTATATATTATAGTTTTGTTTTATAAATATACTGATAATATTTTTAAAATTAAGTTCTAAAACTATGCGACGCATGATTCATTCTGCGAAATCTTTAATTTAGAAATATTTCATTCTGTTTAAGCATTACTATTTTTTATCTATGTTGTACATTGCAACGAAATTTAGAAATTACATTTGGAATAAATGATTCAAAGAACTTCCCATTATGTGTACCATTATTAATTTCAGTGTTTGGAAGCACAACAGTTTCAAGCTCTTTATTCTAACATTAACTCGTAGAAAGTATAAAAATGAAATAAAAAAAGCAGGTAAGAAAATGAAAGAAAGCCTACTAACAAATCAGGTAAAAGTTGGAGGTAGTATATTAGAGTTAAAAATTAGTAGATGGAATCAATAAGCAAAATATTTCTGGCAATCTCCGTTGATAAAATGCATTGCTCTCCTGCCTTTATTATTATACCTAATTAAAACTAAACGTAGAACAGTTTGTTTGTTTACATGAACCGATAACTTTTGACCCTTTATGCCTGACCAACTTATAGCTCAGTTTGTTCACTGGTTTTCGTTGCCAACGCGAGAAAAAAAATCTCTTTGGTTTAGCGACAATATTCGCATTAGTATTTTACAAAAGATGTAGCCAATTTCAAATAAATTATAATGAATTAATTTGCTTAATATACTGCAGTTTGCATCTGTGGTTGTTCTGCAATTGTAGATACATTTTAAGCAGGGTAACCGATTTTTAAAGATATTCAGCAAAAACATCTTACTATTCAAGTTTGCGATTTTTATTCATCCTTATTTAGTCAAGGGATCGACCAATTTTCTGAAAGAGAAATTTCTCCCCATGTGGTAAATTAATTTCGCTTTAATAATCATTGCTTATTTGCTTATTCTAGGGAAAAATAATTGGTCTCAGCATTAAGTAGGTCTGAAAAATAATTAATATTAAAATTCGCCTTCAGTTCATGAGCTGCAGCTTTCATCGTTGCAAATGGCCTTGCCTAGTTCAACTATAATAATAATAAAATGAAGAGTTTGTGCATCTGTCTGCGCGTGTGCGTATTATTTTCTACTAATACCAGACCGGTTTGTGTTAGAATCTTGAAATTTGGCTAGTTATGAAAGGGGCAATTTCAGCCCTTGTGCCCCTAAATGATTCAAAAAGTTTCATTATTCAGGAGAGATGCTTGAAAAATGTCATAATCTAATTTTCATACAATAATCATTAAAGCTAATCAATCTAATTAAAGCTAATCAAGCTAATTTTCTCATTAGTTTAAATAAAGCCATCAATATAAAAAATTAAACTAAAAACAATTTTTTACTTGTAACTCAAGAAGAAGAAGATCACTGATACACAGACACCTCATCTATGATTTCAGCTTCAGTTGGTTGCTTCAAAGAAAGATGACATGTTAATATGTAGGATATTACTGGCAGAGGCCAAGTTAAGTCTCTCCACATTGGAACGTGATATTATGGGCGGACAAATTAATATTTCGAAAGTAATCTGGAATCAGGTGTTTATTTTATTTATGGTAATTTTCTTTTAAAAATGTGTTACTATGAATATAAATAATTTACAATTAACGGTAATTGAAATGAAATAAAAAATAATCATCTACATAAAGGCAAAATTAATGGAAAAGTGGTATTAATTCGTTTAGGAAAAACGTATAAAAATCACTACACACTTATCATCAACTTCAATCATGCTTTATAAAATCCCCTTATTGTTATTTATGGCTATGATGTATAATTAGTTTTAGTAATAAGTGATATAAAAAGTAAGTTATATCCTAAGTACTTTTAGAGCAAAATAATAGAGAAATTGCATTATTCGTTTTAGATAAATGTAAAACATGGCCAAATTACTATAGATGCTAATTATGTTTAATTAATTTTGGTAATAGGCATTGCTGATATTATGGTAGATGGTGTAATTTTAATTGGTACCAAATGTACAAATATGGGTACAAGGCATTACATTAGTACATTTGATACCTATTAAAACTGCATCAATACTGGAAAACTTCAATATATGTATATACTGTGAAAGGAAGTTATTTACGGCCTCTCTAAGAGAATCCGTACCGAAAAAAATAGCTTGATTGTGGTAAATTCATGAATTGACCTTGAGTAATAGTATCATGCCGGATGAATGCAGTTTATCTTTGTTTTGATGGGATGAGCTTCTAAAAACTTGTTTTGCTAAATCTAATAGCTGAATACTCGTTCTGAGTACGAAATGGAAAAAGGAGAGCAATATCAGTACTGAACAAGACTGCGAAATCCTGCACAAAACTGAAAGACATATACTAACACAATTAACGAACCTAAAATGGTTTATTTTTATCATCATATTTTGTCCCTCCCCATGGCCTTACGTTAATGATACATAAATCTAGATTTACATAAATCTAGTTAGAAATATTCTTTTTTTTGAAATTGAATATACTCCTAAATATTATGAAAATACTAAATTCAACCCATTATAATCATTATTATAACAAAAAACGTTTATAACTAACCACTTTACTGTACAATTTATTTTTTTCATAAATGTTTCCATTATCAAACCTTTTTCAAACATTTATAAATACTGATAAAAATAAAATGTTGCATTCTATGTTTTACTGAACAAATTATTCATTAGGTTTTATTGTCGTATATATATTTTAAGAAATTATATATTTTTAAATAAAATTTCCAGCATTTACTTTGTACTTATTTTTGCCATTGAACAACCAGGAAATGAAATGAATAGAAATAAAGTTACTTAATAAATTTTGTTTCGTAAATTGTTCATTAGATTTAAACAACATCTAAATTTCGTTAAAAAAAATAAATATTTGCTCAATTTAGTTTTATTTACTCCATAAAGAATGATGTAAAATTTAATTCTAAATATTTATGAGCCTATCTAAACGAAACTAAAATAAAATGAATTATTTTTTCTTTTTGATCGCTATTTGAATAAAATTTCCTTTTAAGTTAAAATATCTGCTCTCGAATCAAACAAGACTATCCCATTTCCTGATTAGCATTGTTGCCAGATTGCAGAACTTTAAAAGTGTATATTCTCGTCTGAAAGAAAATTAAAACAGAAAGAAAAGTTAACATCTTTGCTCTATGTTACTCTTTATTCCAGGATTTGAGAGCAAACATAAAATAAAAAAAAATTGCAACCGGTTTTACTTTAACGACATACAATACCTGTGTGTATACTGCGAATAAAATTTACATTAAAAAACATTCTCTGGAGAATTGTGTTCCTGTCTTAAATAAATTGCTTCCGGTAAATTCAAAATTTTTTTATTGTTTTTTTAGAATCTTGATGAATGCTGGAGGAAATGTATTTTTATTTTTAATACTGACAAATTGTTTTCCGAAGTTGATGAGCTTCTGATCCGATCTTCCTGTGTCAATTTATGCATTTTAATATGTTTTAGAATTTTCATTTTTGGTTCGGTTTTTCTTTATCAGAATTTCTAAAAAATTTGTGATTGCGTTTATTTTGTCCGAACAGTTTTATTTTACAAAGGTAATTAGTTTTGTAGTTGTATGCATTTTCAGTACATTGACAATACTGCTTTTGAATCAAAAAAGGGTTAAATTACTCTAGAGGTGGTAAAAATATGCATATTTTAGGAATTTTGTTTGTTAAAAATGAAAACAGTCAAAATTCTATAAAAAAAATTAATCTTTCCGAAACAGTAAATATCAAAATGGTGGTTCTGAAAGTTTTTTTTAAGGGAGTAAGAAAAAAACCAACAGTAGCTGCACTTATGTTAAAGTGAAAAATAAAACGTTTTTTGATTATATATATGCGAATCAAGTTCGGCATTTCATCCGGCAGAAATCTATTTCTTAGCTTATAAAAAAAACTTTAAAAAAAAGAAAAAATGTTAGAAACTGGGAAAAATGGAAGAGTGCTCAAATTTTTAGACATTTTTCTTGGTTATAAGACTTATGTAACGCCATTTTAAAGAATTTTAAGCATATTTATTCCATAAAATAACTTTTTTGTATTTTAAAGTTTAAGCAATGATAAAAAAGTTCTCCTTTTGCTTTGTGTGTTTAATAATAATAATAAAAAAATAATTTATTAAAAATGTTATGAAATTTTTTTATCTGTCAATGACGTATTTTTTCCCAAATGTTAAAAAGAGAATTTTCATGTACAAATAGATATTAAAACAAAATAGCAAGAAAACTTCCATCTTGGTTTTATAAATAAAAACTTTAGTTGAAAAAAACTGCGAAAACAAAAATGTCTGAAAAAGGCCACCAGTTTATCGCCAAATGAGGCATACAGAAATATTTTTTGTGATTTTTTAAAAATTAAATTATATTAAGTTCTCGACAATCTTAATTTTTTAATCAAAAAAGAAACAAAATTTTCTTAATAACGCACTAAATATTACTTCATAAGCATAAATTATCTTTATAATTTATTCAAAACCGAAAGCTTTTTAACTTAATATTAACAAAAAAAAAATGGTTGAAAAAATGAATTAAGTAATTTCCTAAAAAACATTGTGTCTTTTCTCCCTTCAAATGATTACAATTTATTATTTATGAGCTTTACGATTATTTTACATTATAGATCTTTAAATTTGTTCGAAAGCTAATTTTTAACGAGCAACTTTTTAAGAAAATAATCTCTTAATTTCTTTTCTGTTTTATATATATATATATATATATATATATATATATATATATATATATATATATATATATATATATATATATATATATATATATATATATATATATATATATATATATATATATATATATATATATATATATATATATATATATATATATATATATATATATATATATATATATATATATATATATATATATATATATATATATATATATATATATATATATATATATATATATATATATATATATATATATATATATATATATATATATATATATACTAAAAGGCAGAGAGGTTAGGATCAAAGACAAATTTTCGTGGAAATAGTGCACACTGTATTATTCTTTTGCGATAAAACGTGCTTTTATTACACTATTTTTTTTTTAGCTTTCCGTTTTCAAAAAGTAGTCTGGTATATGTATGCTGTTCCAAAAAATGTCCAGACTTTTTTCTGTTCTTTTCTTCGGCCCACTACTAAGGCTGAAAAATTTTTTAAAATAATGTACATTTATATATTTTAAAAAAAATATAAACACTTTTAAGTTTTGAATAAAAAAAATAATTTCGACTCAAGTAGTAGTAGTAGTCTAAATTTTCAACCTAAGTAAACACTTAAGTTGAAAATTTTACTAATTTTATTTCATAAAATTATTATTTAACAAATAAATGAATATCTCGTCTATTTGGAATATTTAATATGAATAATAACAACAGTTTCAAAATTCATTCCAAATTGATTAGTCAAGTATGAGAGATTATTCAGAGATTATTAGAGCAGACCTACTGTTTCAACCATTTCTAATATGGGAGCTGGTGACTGAGCTTTTCTGTACTGCTCATAGGAGAGAAAGCAATGTAAAAATATATAATGTTTTATACTTCGAGAATAGTATTAAAAGCAGTTCCTTACCAGTTCAACTGCAAAATTTTTTATTTCCTAAATATGTTATGTTGACCAGTTATATGCATTTTTTCATTAATCCTATATTCATTTTTTTATTTATACTATTTTAATTTAAGTTTTTACTCATGCTATACAATTTTTTAAAACTTTCTTGAATGCCAATCTCTAACAAGACTTATCATAAATAATATTCTTTGTTCCTTTTTAAAACATTATCAATTTAACTCTTTTATTTTATTTCTTCCTGGGGAGATAATCATTTAAAAATTAATTATTTTAAATTTTTCACCTTTGAAGTTTGACCTTTCAAATACCACTTTCTTTCTTGTGCAGGATTAGCAGTTAAAATGCTACTTACCTCCTTTCTGAAAGATTAACTGCTCAAATGCTACTGCTACTTTTTGAGAAAAAAAACCCGTCAAATGCTGTATGTCGAGTTCTTCTAAAGGGTCTACACTTTTCTTCTTTTTTTCTTAGTTCTGGAACAATAATATTTAATATACTGTTTTCCTTTTAATATTTTTTTCTCAAAGGAATTTAAAATTATAAAAAAGGTTGAGCAAAAACTCATGTGATGCAATTAGACCGGCCATATACTCATATTTCGTACCCAGATATTTCATGTTTAAATTAATAAAATAGTGAAATAAAATGATACATAGGTGCACTGCAAAGAAATTTAGTGCATAGTTGCCACCACTTTCATTGACATGTTGAGGTAAACTAAGTACATTTTTAAGTACAGAATTGTAGTTATAGTGCAAAAAAAATCCTCTAAAGACAGAATAAGGGTTGTTTGAAAGAATTAGTGCAAATGTATTACTAAAAATGTGCTAAATATTTATGAAATGGATCCATAAACTAACTCGAATGCGCATGAAAATATGTTTTGTCAGTTAACAAACAAACAAAAAATGAATAATTAACTAAATAAAACTAAAACAGTAAAAAATAAATAAGTAAATAAATAAAAAGTGTGAATACATACACTGAAGCAAATTTTTATATGAACATCAAAAATTTATATCAACACCAAAAATAAAGGGAATTAAAAACAAAATCAATTTTACAGTTTATATTAGCTTTTATTAAGATTATTCCTTAATAAGGATTTTATATGCTTAGCAAAAATGCAGAAATAATTGAACAAGCAAAATTGAACAAATTTTTAGCACATATACATATGCCCTTCCTCATGTAAATATAAAACTTAAACATCTTGTTTCAGTTATTTGAAAACGATTTAAATAAAAAATTAATGATAAAAAAACACGAAATAGTAAATTTCATTTTTTTCCCAATCAACATAATAAAGTTATAGAATTCAAAATGAGTTTCATGATGTTATTATAAGCGAATAAAAAATTTAATGAATGTCCTAAATAAGAATAAAAGGTGAATAACCAAAAAATTTAATTTAACAAAGAATGTATCATTATTCACAAACTAAAAGTTTTTTTTATGTTGTATTTTGTGATGCCTGGAGCTAAGTTTTGATTGAGCAAAAAACTAACACTGTGATCTTGGGGAAATAAGTCTTGTTAAAGAAGTAGAAATATTTCACTTTTACGAAATAATAAGTGTGTACTATAGTCGATATTAGAAAAAAATGTCGAATGAATACTAATGAAACGCAATTTTTATGGAGGTATTTTGAACTGCCTTTTAAGTTGATTAATTGGAACATTCGTAAATAATTTACTTATTTCTCAAGAATAAAATAATTGTTATTTTTGTAATAAAACACCGTGAGAAAGATTTACTATTCGTTTATAATAGCGGCGTAATTTTTATCATTGTATATATAAAGGTTGCAATAATAATAATAATAATAATAGTTTTTGGAAATAGAAGATAAGCAAAAGGAAGAAAGAAGAAGTAAAAAAGTAATCAGTTTCAATTGAGCCTGTGGAATAATAGCGATAAAACTTTAGAAAACTTAAATATAGCTTTAGGTTGAACCACATTATTTTTAAAGTCTGATTTTACGATTACATGGTTCAACTCAAATTGAAAAATTGTTTGTTTATGCAAATTGTCGTAATTATTGCACGTTATCATGTTTCGAGGTACAGTTATTATTGTTCAAAAGTGTATACATTTTTGTAAAAATGTTCTGTTTTTATGCATTTAACAGTATAAGCAACATTTGGTATAGGAAAAACTATGAGTCTATAATAAATATTAATGCTAATGACCGAGATATTTTGCTTACTCCAGAAGCATTGCCGAGTAAACAATTCTTCGATCGAAATCGAATTTTTTTTCCACGAGCTTATTCACACGAGCATACGGGACTCTAATTGCCTGAAAGTTTGCTCCACGAGACTTTTCCCAGAGACAGAAATAGGTCATGTTTTATACATGGCACTTTTCTGCCATTAATAAGACAATTCATTTTCTTTCAAATATTTAGAATAGATCCAGTTTTATAGATTTCACTATTAATATTGTATGGGAGCTGAGCCTGTTCTGTAAAAAATTTAAGTGAATATAATTGAACCTGTTCTGCAAATTTTTAGGAAACATCTTAGGACAAAATTATTCTGTTTTCGTTTCCTGATCAAATCCGAAATTTCGTTCTCATGCTGCAATAAACTTCTTAATTTTTTTCTTTCAACTAATCCTTTTTACTAATTTTGATGAACACTTTTATTTTATTAAAGGATAGAGAATTCTACGCTATGTAGACTAAAGCAAAAAGTAACAAGAGTAAAGCACGCATTAATGCACATACTATTGTTTCAGTTTTATAAACAAGTACCTTCCTCAGTGTCTAAATGTCATAATTTTTGACATTTACAAAGAACAAATTTTTGACGTTACTTAAAGTGTTTAAATGTGATATTTTGATTTTTAGATTCTGAGGAAGGTCCTTATTTATAGAACTAAAACTATAGTATGTCCATATATGTACCAACTTTTGAGCTTTATTTACATTGTTTTGGTTTCGTTTGTTTAAACTTCGTTTTTTTTTACTTAAATGTTTTTTGTATCACTTAGTTTAGATTGGAATGAATATTTTTATATTTTGTCACTGTACTTCATATGTTTCAGCATATTTCTTCAGGATTTGCCATCAATTTCTCAACGATGTTTCACTTTCTGGATACTTTTTTTAACGAAAGAATATCGAAATAAAATTTTGATATGATCATCTTTTTCTTTATGTTAAGACACATGCATCAAAAATAAATATAACATTATAACAAAATTACTTATTCTCTAAACATCTACGCCAATTTGCGATTGTTATTTAAATTTTAAGATGCGATAGAAGATTTAAATAAAATTGTGGCATTTAATGTATTAAATGAAATTGCGGTTCTCGGTCATTTCATTCCAAACAATTTCCTCTGCATTTGGATTACATCAGACACTCGACACAATCTTCCTTTTAAATAGACGGAATTAAAATTACATTTATACGGAAGACAGTTAGTTTATGCTGGAGAGACTTAAAATGTATGTATGCTTAAGTATTCCTATGTCCTCTGTGTAAAAGACTTCAAAGGGATTAAGTGTCAATTTATGGTCAGAAAGAGGGGTGGTATAAAAATTTATTATAGAATTTTAAATTTGAAATGTAGTTCACGTTGAAAATTTCAAAAAGAACTACTTTTAATGTGCAATTTATAAAAATCACTGAAAGCAAACACTTTTGTTGAATCATATTTAAAAAATGAAATTTTTTTTCAATATTTATTTTGTTATTTACTTAAAGTTCTTTTGGTTAAGTAATCGCCCTGTATGGTAATGACAATTCTGGAAATAATATATAAAATATACGGTGTTTAAATAACTTATATGGTAATTTTTCCGTTTATGTGGTAATGATTTAGCGGATATTCTGGTTTTCAAAAATATGGTTCTTATTTCCACGTATTTCAAAAATAAACAAAACTGAAAAATAAATTTAAACGAATAAACGATTTTTATGGCACGTGATAAAACTGCGGCTCCGAATTTTTTTGATTTTTGTAATCATATGATCGATCTTCTTTTGGCGGAATCTCAAGACTTAATTTATAAATTTCATTAACAATTGTGAACTCATTTATTAACGAAAGGCTATTAATTATTTTGAAAATATGTATTGATCTAAATTCGATTAATTAATTTTAAAATATTTAGCATGTAAACGAAGTATGCAATTTTTTTTTCTTATCGTTTTATCAATATTAGTCTTAAAATTTGGTTTTGTGTCAGATCGGCATCAAATTCAGTTCTTAATTTGATTTTAATCCATGTTTAAACTAAAAATGAATGATCTGAAATATGGTTTCCATTAAAGTAAAAACGAAAAAAAAAAAGAAGATGAGAATGGTTATCAGAGAAATATGCTTTTTTTTTCATTGCTAAATTTGGTTATTTTTATTGGATGCAAAATAAATAATGCAGTTTTTCACAAGTATATGTCCTTTTCATAGCTCATTCATTATATTGCTGCTAGAAAAAAAACATTGTTCTGAAATTTCATTCGTCATAAAAAATTTAAAATAATGTTGTAAAATAGACCTAAATATTAAAACAAACTGATTATTAATTAGATATTTGAAAAATTTAATCGCAATCTTCGAAATGAGCATTAGTTGGGAACCGCTTCTCTAATGTATCATGAAAAAAGTGCTAAATTTTACTACAATTATCAAACTTTATCATATGTTGTAAAACCAGATTTTATTAATTTCCAAAATTATTACCAAAGCACTACGGTAAAAATTAACTGAGCTTTTGGTGTTCTCATAGAGCCAAAGCACGATAAATTTTACTATACTTTGTCAGTTTTAACCATACTTTTTTTCTCTCCGAGTATGATAAAGGTGAAATATAGTGTAAAGGAATCAACTAAACAAAAAAAAATATAATAAAAATCACAAGCAAATCTTTTTGTCCTCCCATCATTTAAATTAAAATTAAGTAAATTTGCACAAATTAGCTCCTTTTTTTGTGTGTGAACTAAAATTCAAACATAAATAATTTTTGACTTCTTACATGGAATAAACTTCGAATAATATAAACTAGTTGTTCTTGTTGGTTCTCGAATTATTTAAGTCAGCAACATTTTTGTTAATTACTGAATCAATGAATATCTTAATTATAAACCCAGATCCTGTTTAACCTTTTTTTTTGTAACTGTGCATATGTTTATATCTTTAAGGGAATTGTTAATGTTTGCTTTTCATAGGGATAGGGTGTATTTCTTTTATTTTCGAAATAAATTAATATCTGATACCTTCATTTTCAAGTTTATAAAATTGGATGAAAATAACAAAAAACACAACAATTCTTATTGAAATCAATTTAAAAAAATGTTCTAATTTGAGTTATTTTGTTACGTGGAAAAATTCTGGTAATATTACTAAACTGTATGGTAATGACATTTCTGAAAAACAACGTAATTCTACAAAATGAAACTAAAATATATGGTATTTAAACTACCCGTTTAGTAGTTTTTCCGTTCATATGGTAAATATTGATATGAAATTCAGGTTTTCAGAATGGTACTTCTTACAGCATATTTAGTAAAAAATACAAAATGGCAAAGCAAATATAACCAAATGAATGATTTTTGCGCCATACTCTAAGGTGTCATGAAATAAGTATCTATTTTTACCACATTTACTAAATGTTATCACACATTATAAAACCATATTTTATTGTATTGTTAGCTTTACCAAAATCTTTACGAAAGAGCTTCTGTGAAAGTTAAAAGGAAAAAACATTCATTCCATAAAATTGAGCTTTTTGACGTTCTTACAAAAACACGGTACTTTTTACCATAATCCGGTAGTTTCGATTATACTATTTTTTTTCAGTGTAAAGATAGTTTTCTAAGTACACATTACACAAATGTGAAGTAAAGACGGATTATAATGAGACAGATAAGTTTGAGAAGCATAGGCTCATGGTTTTATCGCTTACGGGAATTTTTTTAAATAGAAAAAAAAAACTAGAAATTTCTTTATCATAAGAAATATTTTCGTGAAAAGTTATGCTCAAGATTCCTAATAAATTCAAACGCGATAGTCAAAGAAATTTTTATATATGAATGCAGAAAAATAAAAGAAATTTCTGTAAATGTTGCTTCTTCTTTATAAGATATTTATAACACTGAAAACAACCGGTAGGCGAGAAGAGAGAAAATTACGACCGAAACGAAGATCCCCCTGCAATGAAAGAACTTTTTGAAAAAACATTCTGACGTTGGCCTATATTTTGCTGACTTTGTTACTTTAAATTGAATTTTTTTTTGTTTTCAAAAATTTCAGATGCTTTAAAAAAATTGTTATAAATTTATAAAAACTTGATTTTGTTTTTCAAGTTTCTTTTATGCAACTACCAAATGAGGAAAAATAGTGATAATCCATTTTGAGTAGAATTATGAAATATTTGATATATAATTTTATATTTTTATATAATTTAATATTTTTATATAATTTAATATTTTATATAATTTAATATTTTTATATAATTTAATACTTTTATATAATTTTATATAACTTTATATAACTTAAAATTTACAATTATATATTTTATTGATAGTCTTACATAATTTATAATTACATATTTTTTTACATAATTTATAATTTTATATAATTATATATAATTTTTGAGAAAGAATAGAAAAAAATAGTCATTAACTTTAACTTTTTTTCTCTCTATTCCGAGAAATATATTGTTTTGTAATTGAAGCTACCTTTATTAACTTTATTAATCGTAACTTTTTAACAGACAGATCTGAAATTTAAATGAACCAAAACTTAAATGTCATAAATCTATAGAATTTTTAACTTATTGAGTTAGCCATTACATTTAGTAGCATTTTGCCTTTAAAAATTCAATATCCTTCATTTTATGTCGATTTTCAATTCCAACTATGTATTGAAGCTCTCGTGAATTTGAAGCAATGATGTTCAATTCCTTATTCTTTAAATTGGAGTTTGACTCAGAATTCTAGGAAACAGCCAAGTCAAACATTGAGAGAAACTTGCTACTTAAAAGTCTTTTTGAGACATATCACTCACAAATTCTTCGCTTGAAATATCATTGGTCGTCGTGCTAGAACTTTACTTTGATACATTTGTATAGTATTACCTAATACAATTTATTTTAGAACTAAGGTACTAAGTTGAGATTTGGGTAATAAGTTGAGAAAAAGAAAACGAAGTTATAACTTCTTTTTTTGGTTGAGCAAAAATACATAAAATAAAACAAAATAAACAACACTATAAAAAATTACGAATCATATTACAACACTTTGAGAAAATCATGCATGAAATCCATTTTACAATAAAATCGATTTTTACCGTAAAATATTATACCGTAATTTTTACAGTTATATTTATTTAAATAGTAATTCAGTAATTTATCGGTCATTGTCACTGTAAAATTTATGGTATATCAAATTTTTTGTTCCGTGACATGTTCCGGTAAAAAGTACCAATACCCTGAGTTGCTTTACTTTTTTCTGTATTTTGAACCAGAGTTTTTAACAGTAGTGTATAATGACTTTTTCGTTGAACAAAAAGAGAACCACTTGTGCAAAAGAAAAGAAAACGGTTTTAAAGTTGAACAAAAGGTAAAAAGAAATTTAATATGGCTTTTTGATAGAATTAAAAAAACAGAAACTAAAATGATTGCTTTTGAAAAATAAAGCAAGAAAATCAGATGGTTTTTGTCATTTGAACTAAGAAAAAAATCAACTGAAATCGTTTTGCGTTTGAATAGCGGAAGAAAAACTAAGATGACTTTCGGTTGAGGGACAAAAAAATTACGTTGATAGTTCTATTGAGCCAAAAATAAAAAATAAAACTAAGAAAACAAAGCAGCTTTTTGATTGAGTGAAATAAAAAAAAAAAACTAGAAGTTCTTCTAAGTTGACCAACAAAGAAAAAAAAACTAAAAAAAGAAACAATTGAGCAAGAGAAAAAAAAAACGGTTTTTAAGTTGCACAAAAGGTAAAAAGAAATCTAATATGGCTTTTTGATAGAATAAAAAAAAACAGAAACTAAAATGGTTGCTTTTGAAAAGCAAAGAAAAAAAATCAGATGTTTTTTTTTCACTTGAACTAAAGAAAAAATCAACTGAAATTGTTTTGCGTTTGAATAGCGGAAGAGAAACTAAGATGACTTTCAGTTGAGGGACAAGAAAAAATTAAGTTGATAGTTCTTTTGAGCCAAAAATAAAAAGAAAACTAAGAAAACAAAACAGCTTTTTGATTGAGCGAAATAAAAAAAAAAAAAACTAGAAGTTCTTCTATGTTGACCAACAAAAAGAAAAAAAAAGAAACAAAAGGAAAAAAAAACGGTTTTAAAGTTGAACAAAATGTAAAAAGTAATTTAATATGGCTTTTTGATTGAATAATAAGATAGCAGAAACAAAAATGACTGTTTTTGAAAAATAAGGAAATAAAAAATTAGATGGCTCTTAGGACTTACGTTTGACAAAAAATTTTACTCTCAGATGAATGTTTTTTTTTTTTAAAATTTCAAACAATTTTAGTATGTTTAAAATGTTGACGATTTTTTTAACTCTGTTGCTCTGAATTGTTTTTGAAACAAAAGTATAAAACAAAAAGTAGAACGCGGCCAAAGGAAGAATAGTTTCTAATTTAAATGAAATATCTCACAAATTAATGTATATGAAACATAAAAGAAATTGATTCTGTGTGTCAATATGTTTTTTTTATTTCTTTTTTTCAATCTATATCAGTTAGGAAAATGAAATGAAAAATTGCCTTTTTTTCCCTATTATAAATGCGTTTTTGTTTCTGATGCGGTTTTTTGATGTATGATTACATTTTCTATCAGAAGCAAGTTTCTCCTTTCTTCCTGTTTATTGAACTGTAAATGTGTCCTTCTTTCCAGTGTCACATACACCTGTTTACGATAACTTAAAATTTCATCCTTTTCCTTTTCTTTTATCTTGCGTTTTCAATCGATAGAGGAACTTTTTTTTTCATAGAGATAGTTTATTTATTCTAAAATATTTCTGTGTTCTCTTCCTTTATTTTTATTTCACTTCCCTTTATTTTATTAAACCAGAACTTCAGAAAATATTTATTTATGGATTATTATGTGTATGTTAAGGATCAGAATTTTTTGTTTTGTTTATTTTATGGATGAAGTATAAACATCATAAAACTTTATAAAACGATAGAATACTCACTTTAATCTCGTAAGTTTTTGATTAATATATATTTTTATTTCATAAAATCATGAAACCATAAAAATGTTTATATGAAATAAAAGAATTTATAAGAGGTATTTTCTTGTTGATGCTTGATTTGTTTTATGAGAATTCATACGTAAATATTGTTATTCAATTATTTTTTTTCCATTTCTTTTATGTTTTCAAATTATATTCTTCAACCACGTTGGGCTTATAAAACAATTTTCTAACTTTTTGAAGATAAAAACCTATTAATAATTTTGTAATCGCATTTTTAGTTGCTTCGTAAATCTATTTTTAATAGAAAATTTATGCTATTCTGAATTTAATTTATCATTCATAAATAAAAAAATAATAACATGATAACTATAAGGAATTACCATTTTGAATTCTGATAATGCATTTCATTTATTCCTTTATTTCAATTAAATTTTGCAACTAAAAACAATATTATTTTTTGATACATCAGGCATAGAATAGTTTCAAAACTTCTTAAAAAAATTAATATAAAAAATAAAGCTACTTTCTAATAATGATAATATAAAGGACAGTGTATTCCAATTCAGTATTCCAAATATTATGCTGAGAATTTATTTAATGAGAAATGATTGTTAAGTTAATGAATTGCAATTATCATGCTTTTTATTAATATCTTAAATATCATAATAAGGTATAAGATGATACTGTTGCATTTTTGGACATAATTTTTAAATTGTATCACATCTAGTCTTATCATAGGAAAACTAATATTTTTTTGAAAACTTATCATTTCAATAGAAAATCGAATGCGTAGTAACAAGTGGCATAACTTTGGGTATAATTTTTCACTTGCTGAGGAGAGTTGCATAAATCGTTCCACTTATTCCATTTTACTTCTTAGAAAATACATAGCTCTAAAAATTGCATTTGAAATAATAAAATTTTAATAATAAATTGCAGTTATTATTTTTTGGTAATAAAATTTCTGCAGTTCGTGAGATTCATGAGATCTGAGAGTGATACGATTTAGGAAGAAAATTGTCTAATTCTTACCACTAGTTCCTTATACCGTACTCACCTAGAAATGTGAACAAAAATGACCTAACAAAAATTATGCAAAAATATCCAACAACCCAAAACTATTGTTTAATATTTTAATGCAATATAATGTAAAATACAGTGCAGCATTTTCTGAACTGTTTTGAGTGGTATTATAAGTAAAAAAAGACAATATAACAATAAACTGCATCAAACATGACAGTTTATTACTAGTTAGCTCAAACATGAATTTGGTTTAAAAATAAAAATATAATAAACTGTAAAACAATCAATACTTATCAAACAAAATTTGGGTTTCTAATTTGATAAGTACATGGTTTAGTTATGTTCCAGGTAGAACTAATTAAACTTTTTTTGAAGTTATATTTTTTATGCGACTTCCAACAAGGTTGCGTTAAACGTTTAACGCTACATTTTTATTGGCCGGGAAATCACGTGGTAGGATCCAGTTTTCCCTCATTCATTTCCATATTCTTTTGGTTCTCACTAGCATAAAAATAATAAAAGTCATAAAAGTATTCGCGATCGCAACGCTCGAGTACGCCGTCTAGCGGGAGCCTGTAAATATCGGACATTAATTTATCACGTTTTCATTTAGTTCCATCAAAGTCATTGACTGAATCAGACGCCATTTTTTAACAGCAAATAAGAAACAAAATTTCCCTAAGGAAAAGGCCGATGAACTTGAAAAAAATCTCCAGAATATTAGTAAATCTTTCAGGAACAGAACACGCCAAACATTTGAAGAAAAATTCCTCAATAATTTTTTATTTCTATTATCAACAAACTTGCAACTGATGACTTCCGATTTCGGATACTGTTACAGATGTGTGTATTAAGGTAAAATGCATTTCTTCTGTCTTCAATTCATTACGAATTAAAGTGAAGTCAACATTGCTTTCGTCATTCCAGTGAATAAATATGAATTCAGAACATACAGAATTGTAATAGTTATAGCATATTCTTCTTCGTTATAGAATAGTATATATTTCTGTATCCATATAATTCGGAAAACAACAATAAAAAATTATCCAAGTTACTTGAAATAGTGCCATTTGTGCTGATTCTTAATTAATTTAAATCGTTTTCTTGGTAAGTTTTTTTTAATTTTGAAAGAATAAGTTCAACTAGAATTCAGCTATTCTGTTTTTAGCTACATATTCAAATTCATATCAATTATAAAATTTTGCTGTGTAGTATGTTATCTAAAAGTAATGAAGGTATAAACTATGTATCTATTATTTGAGAATAAAGTTTTCAAACAAGGAACTTATCATTTTGAAATTTTCCGCGAATCATAAATCAGGTAAGTGCAATGATTTTTACAATAAAAAATTTGCTTGTAAATATTTTTTTTTCATTTGATGATGGTTCTCTACAGAATGGTTTTTTACGTCTGATTAAGAACTATAAGAATAATAAAAAAAGAAACAATATGAAAGTTTTTATTTCAATGTTAATAATTCTTAAAATCGTTTTTTTTTATCCTAAGAATTCTTTATTTTCCGTTTTTTAGTTTATAATTGTTTGATAAAAATTGTTCTCAAAATACTTTTGAAAAATTAAATGGTATAACATTATGTGTTTATGTATACTTCTTGTATATTCCAATTTTTGAAATAATATGATTCAGAAAAGTATGGAATAAAAATTCGGTACTTACGACGTATTAACGCCACCGCAGCTACAGATTTGGCGGTTTTTAAGTGCCACCAATCTACACTTAAAATTTTTGCGACAGTTCATAAAATAAAACACTTTATTTAAAATCAAAATAGTTAATTGGATTTCGGTGGAAAATGAGCCGATATAGAGTTTAGCATAGATTCAAAACAATCATATCGCCATATGAACTCTGATGAATAAGATTCCAAATGAAATAACATTTCCAAAACGTACGTTTGCCAAGATAAAGTTTTATGTTGTGGGAATTGGTACATTTTCGTTTTTTCGGTAAAATATTTCCCTCCTGAAAAAATAAAATTGCATCTTGTTTTGTTTTTGGCAAATCCCAAAGACGAATATTCGTAGCACTAAAAATGGCGACAAAAAAGAATTGTTTTTTTTTTTTTTGTTTTTGTTTCGTCAGCATTCTTTATTTTACGTTTCTTAGTTTCTAAATAATGATTTTTATTGAAACTTGAAATTTTTTGATAGAAATTGTTGTCAAAAAACGTTGTTTACAAAATTAAATTTCATAAAATTATGAGGCTTATGTATACTTTTTGTTCATTTTAATTTTTGAAGTAATATGATTCTTAAAACTATAGAATGTAAAGTTTAAATGGGCCTTTCATGTTATATCATTAAATTTAGTAATACTATTTCTCGGGCATTAGGTTTTAACTCTTATAAGAATATACATATTTTTTTCTGTTAATGTAAAAATATTTTTCCGATGTGTTTTGGATATTCCTTCTCTAATAAAAAGAGATACCATTTTGTTTTCGGTTGTACAAGAAAGAAGATCAAGCATTTTTCTTTTTTAAATTTAATAAGCCACATTAAAGAAGGAACGTTGCAATGCTACACGCTACATTAACGACGTCTCCAGAGTAACTGAATGACGGTTCATATGGAAATCGCAGGTAAGCGTCTCATACAACAACGCCCCCTATAGTTCGTTGCGATCGCGAATTGCTTTTCTATAAATATTTTTTCAGTTTGTTTTGATACACATATAATTTAATAGGGTAGTATTTTTTATTTTCAAACTTAGTGGATAACAATTGTAAAAAATGAGTGAAAACAATCCCATGATGAACAATTCGACGGATTTAAGGTTATGTCAAGGTACGTCTCTTGTGAATATCAATTGATTGTTAGGTTTTCTGTTCTGAAATTACATTATGACGCATTTTTATGCATTATTAATACAAATACATTTTCCAGGGCGAGACGATGAGGCAACCACAAGCACTTCCACTAGTCCGCTAGGGAAAAATGCACAATATTACCGTGATTACAGAGCACGGAAGCGAGTGGAGCAGGAAAAAGAGTCATTGAATAGAAACAGTGATCCTTCTACGACAGCTGATTCTTCTACAATTAACGTCGCAGGTTGCGAAGTTTAACTTCTTCGTCGCGGAGGGACTCCACGCACAATTTTTTTTTATCTGTACATTTTTCAGGAACCCAAATTTCCTACAGTAAACATAGCACCATGTGTTGAGCACCAACTGAATGAGCATGGTGTAGAAGTCAAACACAAAACAAATCATTCATCAGGATCAACTTCAGAGATCAACTCTTTTTTCTTTGATTTTTAAGCTGAGTTTGAGGGCTTTTGATCTAACTTCTCTAATTTTTTTTGTCAATCTCCATCATCTTAATTTTTTCTTTCCCGAGTTCAAGTTCAATCGATAGTTTCAGTTTATTTTATTAGGTCTGCCTGATATAACTATCACTCTTTGTGATTTAGAAGCAACTCGTTTTCTTTTTAGATTTTGAAATCATGAAAATTGATTCTATTCAAACCTTCAGTGCAGATGAAGAAATTAAAGCAGATTGGTCTATTGATTCTCCAGAAGACGTGAATCACGAGGAGGCTTATCACAGAGATTGATTCGTCTCCATGTTTATAATTTCAACTAACGAAAAGACAGTTTCATTAAAAACTGAACACTACTAGAACACTAAAATCCACTGAACAAAATTTTCTATTGTTGTTGCTTTTTTCTAAGACTCTGCCACTAAATTGGAACTTTTATATTGTGTGATAAATAGACATGAAAAATTCCACAGCCACTTTTAAATTGTTTGAATAAAGAACAGAAGACCTGAAAAATGACCTGTCCTACTCTTGGAGTCGATGCGTTGTGTGTCCTGGTAGGTGTTACATAATTAATCCAATATTCCTGGCCAACTTTAAAACGTCTAGAGTTTTTGAATCAATCAAATGTTCACTCAAGAAAAGTAGAACTTGCATTATACGTGAGCAGTTAGGCAAACTAGCATTTCATAAAGGAAAAATCAAAAGTGCTATATTATTTCATGAATTATAATATAATACAAATGCTATGATGGCAGATGTGGAGCCCTAAATAGACTCCTATATCATACCGGTAATATTTAGGAGCCTACAAGAGGTACAATTTAGGCAACTACGTCGCTTATTAAACAAAACGTTATTTCTAACCTCAAACAATAATAAGCCACCAAAAAGAGGAAGAAACAGCAGTATAACTTGTTTAACAATAATCTGACGTATTTAATAGTATGCATATAACATTTTATCTACTATATCCTTATACACAGAGCCGCGATGCCTAAGAGGATTGAGTGTTCGCCTTCCAATTGGGTGAACCGGGTTCGATCCCGGCGATGGCTGGTTGATACGAATTCCGCATCCGGCTTGTACCGACCACAGTGCTTACGTGAAATATCCTCAGTGGTAGACGGATCATGGGTTAGAGTCCCCTTGCCGTAAGGCTAACCGTGGGAGGTTTTCGTGGTCTTCCTCTCCATGTAACTCAAATGCGAGTTAGTTCCCTCCAAAAGTCCTCCACGAAGGCAAATTTCTCCTAATACTTGATCCAGGAGTTTCCTTGTGCTCTGGATTTGGTTCAAAATTACAAGGATATGGAGTTGAACTTTAGTAGTCGTAAACCCAAAAATTGGGTCGGCTGCTCAACGACGGTTATATATATATATATATATATATATATATATATATAATATATATATATATATATATATATATATATATATATATATATATATATATATATATATATATATATATATATATATATATATATATATATATATATATATATATATATATATATATATGAAGATAATTTTCCATTTTTAATTCTCTGAAGGGCGCCACCCTAATAATATGGAGTTTGTAAAATAAATGTATATATTTTTGATTGCTGATGAAGTCCATCATTTTGTGTTTTCATCAGTGCTCAGAAGCAGAACAACTATAAGTTTTTTTTTTATTTTATCACAAAAATTTAAAATGTATGAAAAGCAAAGAAAAGAGTAAGAAAATGAATATAGTCATAGAAAAAGTTAAAATTATAGTATAGTATTTGTCAGTTAAAGTAAAACTTTTTGTTTAAGTCATTGTTAACAATTCAAATTTCTCCGAGGCAATTCTAAACCTTAATTTTGTTCTAAATGTCAGTATTCAGACACACAACAGAAGTTTAATATGAAGTTGTAAAATGCATATATATATATATATATATATATAGTATTTTTAAAAAATTACATTGAAAACTTGTAACACCAATGAGCTTAAATAAAAACGTGTGTACACAGCAACTTCAATTTTTCCTTGGATCTACACTCGAAGAAAACTTCCTGATAAGTTGGAGAGGTATGATTTAGTAAACTTTCCTCTATCATTTCTGGTCTTATTGAAAAAATCATTTTCTTCTTTTATGCATGTATAATTTACTGATTTTTTCGACATTGAAAACCTATGCAAATAAGCGTTTTCAAGTTAAACTTCAAGTAATAAAATGAGCAGAATAATTACCAACATCTACCGAATTATTATAGAAGAAAATCAATACAGTCGGAAATTTATACCTTAAAACCAGAGAAAATTTGTTATTACTTATGTTTTTAAATGTCTTTCAAAAATCAAACTGGATTTGAAGCTTGTTAGTTCCCCTTCATTGTGGATTCCTCCAGTAAAGAAATCTAAGATTTGATCTTTTAAATCGTGCCTAAATATATGCAGTTGCATCCCCTGTTTTGAATGTTTTCGCAAAGAATTTATAAATATAGATATTGAGCCCATTGATTACGGAATATCGTAGATTGAATCAAAAATTAACAGGAAGCTTGTAAGAATCAAATCCAATTTCACATGTTTGTTCACACAGTTGCCGCTTTTGACAACTTTTAAAATTATCGCCTACAACATGAAATTTTTTAATGGTAACCAGGTCGAAAACAACACAGCTGTATTTAACCACGTAACCCCTTCTTATATCTTACACCTTGATTAGTTTTAATAACACCTTAAAACAGCATCATCTTAATTAGTTTTAAACACTTTAATTAGTTTTAAACACTTGAATTAGTTTTAAACACTTGAATTAGTTTTAAACACTTGAATTAGTTTTAAACACTTTAATTAGTTTCAAATAGTATATTAACCAAATTTTTCAGTCAAGCTGTTGTCCTCCACTTCGCTTGCTCGGAAGTACTTTGATTTCAATTTCAACTGTTTTCATGAGCAACTCGCGATATCATCAAAGTTCTTTATGTATTAAATTGTAATAATAATTTAAAATCTCTCTTGCTGCCATTAAATTAAGCAAGTCACCCTAAGTATGAGTTCGAGATATTTCTGCATAGTAGGCAGCAAAATTATTAAAATTATTTCCATTTCTGTTGTGAGATAAGATAGAAAACTCACCCCGTTGCTCCTTTACATGCTGTACTATTTCTTTACGCTTCTCTTGAGCAATGAATTGAGTATCGTATAATATGTAAATGACATTACCCGAAAAAAGACTGGTTCCGTCATCAGTAATTGGTATGATAGTATGCGACACCATAGCACCTTTTATGTTCGAATTTTTATGTTCGTTTTAGAAAGGATCAAAAATTAATCTAAAGAATTTCTCAGTTATTACATTTTTATTTTGATAAAAATTTCAAAATTATTCGAAATAAACACTTAAAGTATAACTAACTTTTCACCTCCGGAACTATCACTCAAGACTACTTAAAATGAATTGAAATAAATACTTAACATATAGCTAATGTTAGCTAACTAATACTTAACGTATAGTAAACTATATCCTATCCAATAGATCGAGAAATACCCAGGTATATGGTGCCACATATGAGAAGCATGTATAGAGATTAAGTGTCTCTCAGAAAACATTTTAGAGTGTTCATATTCAAAGTATGAATTCAAAGGACTCAGTATTCAAAGGACGAATTTAAAGTATTAAATAGTTACTTTGTATTCTTTGTTGACGACTATGCAAATGCTGTTATCAAATAAAAATAAAAAAGTGAGTTTTCTGTGCTTAGAATGCATTTTTTGGACATTGAAATGTTTTAAATAGATTGGAGTCATATAAAAGACATTTCAAAATTTAATAAATTGTAAATGATGTTATCAAATTAGAATTACAAAGTGATTTCTTGAATATTGAAAATCTTGATTGGAATTTCAAAGCCAGCAAATCTGTCGTAACGATGATATCGTAATTATATAACATCGAAAATTTTAATACATTCCTTTTTAGTTTTTCTTCTAATGAGATCAATAAATTGAGATCTATCCATATCTTTACTGGTAAAATATTTTAATCATTATACACTAATCTTTTAATAAACAGTTATTAATTAGTTTTTTATTGCAAATTTGGATTGTGTAAGCATTAGGTAACTTCCAAATACGCATTAGGCAACTTTCATAAACTTCCAAAATGCAATGTTAAATTTAATACAATATTTGCATACCATGTTAAAACTTCTTCCAATTAGAATTTATTACCATGCATACAATAAATCTACCATGCCTTATCCAAAAGATAAAGATGCGAAGGTGATGACAAGTTGAATAAGGTTATAAATTAAAAGGAAGAAAAAGAAACATAAAAATGAAAAACTTATGTGTCAAATATCTTGAATATTATAAGACATAAATAATACGATTGATCTGTTTTTTTTTTGTTTTTAAAGTTTTATTTCATTTTCTGTTAGGCGTTTTTCCAGAATTTTTTTTCACGCTGTATTGGAAAAAATGATATTTTTTTTTACTTCTTTAAACTCTATTCTTTGTTTTCGATACTGCAGTTTGCAGTATGATTACTTTTTCTATCACAAACAGTTCTTCTTCTCTTGTGTTTTTTCTATCTTATTTTCGTTTCCCTTTTTTTCTCTTTGGTCTGTGAATGTGTCCTTCTTCTAAATGTCACACACACCTGGTTTTGCTAACTTGATATTTCATTCCTCTTCTTCTTTATCTTTTGTTACCAATCAGAATGTTTTTTTTCTTTATTTGTGTTTTCCGGAAAATATTTATTTTAAAATTTTTTCAATTCCTTCTGTACCTTTTTTATTGCATGGTTTTATAAATGTATTTATTCATGGGTTGTGGGGATATTGTTATGGCTTATTATTAAGGTTGTGTATTCTTATCGACTATCTCCATATGTATACATATATATATATATGTATATATATATGTATATATATATACATATATATATATATATATATATATATATATATACATATATATATATACACTACCGGTCAAAAGTTTGCGAAAATTTTTAAATCTGCAACGAAAAGGCCTAAATTCAAATGTTCATAGAACTGCGAAAAATCATTCAAATGGCATGAAAATTTGATATGTTCTGAAGTGAACCCTCTACTGTTAGTTACATATGATCAAATTGCAATACTTTGTTTTTTGCGAACTGAATCCAGCTTTTTATCACGGATTGTTTTTATGGTGAAAAAAGTTGTTAAGTTTGAACACTTGCCAAACTTGCAAAAAATATTTTTTGTACTTTCTGTTAATAGAAAATAGTTATTTGAACAGTTCTATGTAAGCCCTCCAAATTTCAAATCGATTCGATTTTTTTTGACGAAGTTATAGAATTTTGAAAAACATGTGTACTTCTCTCGATTTTTGAGCATTCCACATATGCAGTCTTCTGGTTTATACATCTTCTATCAAAGAACTTTTTAATTTTTATGTTTCTATATTTTCAAATAATTAATATTTATCATAAAACAAATACTCTTATTCATTATTGTAATTATTGTTTATATTTATTGTTTATATTTATTGCTTACCTGTATTAATTTTGTTGTGATATTTTTACTTTATATTAAATTAAATTAAAAAGTTATAACAATAATTACATAAATAATTCTGAAAAAATAATAACAATAGTATAAAAAATTTGCATTTTTATTAAACTATTTTATTTACAACAGGTCAAATATTTAACATATTCTTATTCGTATTTTGTAATTAAATAAATTAACATTTAAATCTTAGATTCCTCGAACCATCCACCTTTTGCTTTTATTATAGCCTTACATATGCATAGCAATCGTTCTAATAAACCATTAATCACTTCAAGTGATATAGAGTTCCATTCCTGTTGTAAAATGTCCCATAACTGACTTCGATTCAAATATCGAGCATCGTTTGCAAGAACAAACAAATTTTAGATGAAATGTGACATCTATGAGATATTGTTTTAATTATATTCATAATAAGTTCCTTGTAGTAACAATAATTACAATAATAAATAAGAATATTTGTTTTATAACCAATATTAATTATTTGAAAATATAGAAAACATTAAAATTAAAAAGTTCTTTGGTCGAAGATGTATAGACCAAAGGACCGCAAATGTGGAATGCTTAAAAATCGAGAAAAGTACACATGTTTTTCAAAATTCTATAACTTCGTCAAAAAAAATCAAATCGATTTGAAATTTTGAGGACTTACATAGAACTGTTCAAATAACTATTTTCTATTAACAGAAAGCACAAAAAATTTTTTTTGCAAGTTTGGCAAGTGTTCAAACTTAACAACTTTTTTCACCATAGAAACAACCCATGATGAAAAGCTGGATTCAGTTCGCAAAAAACAAAGTATTACAATTTGATCATATGTAACTAACTGTAGAGGGTTCACTTTAGAACATATCAAATTTTCATGCCATTTGAATGATTTTTCGCAGTTCTATGAACATTTGAATTTAGAACTTTTTTTTGTAGATTTCAAAATTTTCGCAAACTTTTGACCGGTAGTGTATATATATATATATATATATATATATATATATATATATATATATATATATATATATATATATATATATATATATATATATATATATATATATATACAGTCCTGTCAAAGTAATGTGACCACACGTAAAAAGCCAGAATAGCCATTTTTGGCAGAGCGGACCGCTGCGAGACGTGTAGGAAGAGAGTCAATTAATTTTCTGAGGATGTTTACTGGGATGTTGAGCCATGCCGACTCCAGTGCCGTGGCCAGTTGCGCTAGATTACGCGGTTGAGGATCCATAGCACGAATAACCCGATCGAGGTGGTCCCACAGATTCTCGATTGAACTTAAATCCGGTGAGTTTGCTGGCCAGGGAAGTACGGTAAACTCATCCTGGTGCTCTTGAACCACGAGCATACACTGCGAGCTGTATAACCCCTCACATTGTCCTGCTGGTAGATGACATCATTCTGATGAAAAATCATCGCATGTAGGGGTGGACGTGGTCCGCAAGGACAGATGCGTACTTGTGCTTATCCATCGTACTCTTCCCAATGATGAGTGGACCCAGTGAATGCCAGGAAAACCATCTTAAAACCATAATGCTCCCTCCTCCAGCCTGGATCCTTCCGGCAATTGTTGCACTGTGTTTGCTTTCAGACGTTTTACGCCGTATACGCCAACGTCAATCTGTCCGATGGAGCATAAAACGTGAATCATCGGAAAAAGCCACCTGTCGCCACTCTGTGGACGTCCAGTTGCGGTACTGGCGTGCAAATTCCAGCCTTCGTCGCCGATGAACAGCAGTCAGCATAGGTGCGTTAACCAGACGTCTGCTGCAGAGGCCTATGCGCAGCAATGTTAGCTGAACAGTTGTTGAAGATACACTCTTGGTAGCCCCTTGGTTCATCTAGGCCAGGGATGGCAAACCAATGGCACGCGTGCCATTCATGGCACGCGACACAATATTTCGGGGACGCCAGCGATTACACAGTTCATTATGAAGCATATTAACAATTAAATTAAAACTCATAAGGGAGAAAAAAATAGACAGTTATTAACAAAAAAATTAACAATTAATGCCATAAAACAGGCTATCAATAAATGGCTAGTAAAAAAAAAAATTAACAGTCCTGCTTAAACTAACATCTTACAACCTAATATAAGTTATTTGTCATCTTATCTACAACAACAGAAGTCACACCGATGTTACCTTAAGTTGAACTACGCGTATAACTGAGACATTGCAAAATGTATTTTTTGTCATAGTAAATAAAGAGTTTTGAGTTGATACTTTGTATCATTATTTTCCCAAGAATCACGAAGTCAAAATTATTTGACGGCACGTCTATGATTATCTCATTAAACAATTTTTTAATGTCACGTTCAAAAATGGCACGTTGGTGCATAAAGGTTCGCCACCCCTGATCTAGGCGCTCAGTTGCTCAACAGTTGCACGTCTATTCGCCAGAACGCATCTCCGTAGCCTTCCTTCGCCTCTGTCATCTATAGCCCGTAGTGCACCACATGTGTCACGCCGCTGATTTTGGATAGTGCCCTTTTGCTATGCATGGTATACTTTTACCACAGGGGCACGTGAACAGTTCACAAAATTAGCTGTTTCCGAAATGCTTCCACCCTTGACCCGAAAGCCAATAATCTTGCTTTTTTGGACGCCGAATAAATCGTTACATTTCTGCATTACGTCAACGTTTGAAATGCTTTCCGACACCTAAGGACATTCTTTATATACACTTCACTGTAATGTGCTACCACCTGCCTTCCATGATTGGTTACTTCCCGTTGACGTTGAAAGTAGGTAGCGGTCACATTAATGTGACGGACTGCGTATATATATATATATATATATATATATATATATATATATATATATATATATATATATATATATATATATATATATATATATATATATATATATATATATATATACAAAATTCCGAGTAAAACAGGATCTTTTCAAATCAAAAAAAGTAAATCGTTCATATAAAATTCAACGGAATTTTGAAATTAACTAGAAAATATGTCATAGAAAAAAAGAATAAAAATATTGAAACACAATGCTACTCGTACAATCATGTGGAGAACTTATTTTAGAGTCTCAATGCTACCTAAAATGAATTTAAACATTTAAGAAAAATATTTTTAGACCTAATGCTCTTGGAATTTGAAATGTTTTCTTGAACTTTAAGTAATAGTAATGAAAATCTAATAGTAAATTAAAGAATTGTGTAAGTTGTAACGACTTATTGTAAAACGCAGTGGTTCTAAATATGAAAACACAAGGAAATTCAATTTCAAGAAAATATGCTTAGAGGTTTCATTTGTATTGAATGTACAAACAAATTCATTATAAAAATAAAATAATTTGTCATGAATTTACTGGTATTGTACTTCATAACGTATTGTATGTTTTTGTTTTGCTCAATTCCTGTAAAATACACAAAATATATGTTAATAATTGTTAGTGATTGAGATTAACTTTTTCACACTAACTTTTTTCAAATGCTAATAGTTTATTCAATATAACATTCATTTTATGTGACACTTTCTTAAATATCGCAATATTTGATAGATAAAAAGACGAATTCAGTTATAATTCTACATGTTTCAACTTACAAAGTTTTTTTCGTATGTTAGGATGTGTAAGACAGCATTATTAAGCTTCTTAATGAAAGTGAAAACAAATTTAACATTTCAGGAATTAATTAACCGGATTTGAAAATCCTAACTTGAGGGGAAATACAACTTCACCGAACCTTTCGCACTCCAAATTCAATAAAACAGAAACAAAACTTGAAATAAAACTTTTCATTTTCTACTTTTAAACCATACTTTACAGGTTTGAGTAAAATTAAAGTCAGTTCGAATCTTCTAATATTTTTCTCTTTCATTCTAATCACAATTGCAATTCTCTTTTTCGCGCCTTTTTGAAAAATCTTTTCAAGAAAACCAGGTTCGTTAAGGAAAAATAAATTATGCATGCGGACTTATACACAGCTCGAGGGTAAGCGGTAACTATTCTTTTCCTCTTTTCAATCTAGCTGGTGTTGAGAGTACCGTTCTTTGCTTTAAAGAATTATCTTACCGTTTGGAGAAAAAAGATTTTTTTTTCTTTTGCAAATTTGTTTGATATTTTACTCCTTTGGAAATGGAAATTGGACTGTTAAAAATTCAGTACTTTTAACCTGTTGGCATTTTTAGAGAATAATAAGATAGGTTTACAATTTAAAAGTATATAAAATAATTGCTTGAATTTTAATATATATTTCATGTAAATTTTTATTCGTAGGTTGTAATGTTGATTTCTGAAAATGCATAAACTAGCATGATTTTTTTTGTATTATGGTACTCGAAAGAAATAAAATTTTCACAAATACCAATATTGATTTATTAAAATTTTGTGACAAATATTTTATTTTTCATTGTTGATAAACGTTCAATATAAGGTACAAGAGTATAAACGTAGGTTTTAATTAACGTGCCGTAGTCATAACAGCTTCAACAATATTTATTTCTTCTATTAGTTTAGAAAATCTTTTGTTACTTCGCTGACTATATTAAAATTATTTACTTTCTTGCAGCAATGTTGCTGCTACTTTTTCCAGGGTAATTCAGCAACTGAATGACATTTCTAATATCATTTAGCCAACTTAACCTAGAGGCATTTTGAAAAGAAAGGTTTTTCTAAGAAAGTCTCAGACTTATTAACTATACAGTATTAATTCATGTTTCTGAGACACTTAAATTCTAAGAGTAGGAAAACTAAGTGGCAATATTTGAATGCTTTTTGAGTGGACGATAGATCCAACTGCACTTGTCATTATTAAACTGTCAATGAACAAACCTAGAAAAATTTCCCACTTAGCATACAACTCCAAGAATTGGAATTCGTAGATGGGGATATTTTTGAATAGTTAAAAAACGCAATAGTTGTTAAAAATTTAACGCTTCGTAATAATGTTTGTTTCGAAACGCAATAGTTATAACATATTTAATATTTCATTACAGCTTTTAGTTCGAAACACACTAGATATGAAACATTTAATGTTTCAGTCTAATTTGTGTTTAGAACACAAGGGTTGTGACAGTTGTGTTTAGAAACGCTATAGTGATAAAACATCTAATGTTTCGTGACAATACTTGTCTAGAAACACATTAGTAATAAAATATTTAATGTTCTATGATGGTATCTGCTTCGAAACACACTAGATATGAAACATTTAATGTTTAATGACAGTTTGTGTTTAGGAACGCAATAGTGACAAAACATATAATGTTTCGTGACAATACATGTCTTTACAGTTTGCGTTCAGAACAGCTATAGTTATAAAATATTTAATATTTCATGACACTATCTGTTACGTAACGCATTAATTACAAGAAATTAAATGATTATCATTTTTTTTCAACATTTTATATCTGCTTTACAATATTTAAAACGGTTGAGAAATATTTTTCAATAATCTTGACACAGTTAAGAACCCTTTACTTAAAAAAAAAAAAGCAACGAACTTTTCGAAATCAAATATAATCTTTAACATCGTAAAACAAATTCGTTTTCATTCTTTTCCCAAAATGCTATGTCTTCCCTAATGAAAGCGAGTTGAAATTAAAATAATAAAACTCAAAAAAAAGCATCCAAAATTAATGGTTTTGCTGAAAGAATTACAATTCAGCTTTTCTCTCGGCTTTTTTTCGTTTTTCCAGATTCCAGAAAGACTTACGATTTCAGACGGCAATCTGTTACTCTGCTACGTATCGTAATTGGTCCCTTTGCCGTTATGTGTCACTGGGGTCCAATCAAATCTTATTCCCTTTTTTCTCTTAACGTCAAAAGTGGATAAATTTATTTTTCGTTTTTTATTCTATTTTCGATAGTTTTAAGTACAGTTTGGTTTTAAATTGGATCACTTTAGGTTAGAATAATCTTGAATATTCATATAAAAAAAAAAGACTGAAAAAGAAATGATGGAATATTAAATGAGATGCACGAAATTTATTCGAACATTTTTGGTAATTTTTGAATTTCTGTCATTTTTTCCTTTCTAAATTGCTGGTATTCCGACATAAGACGTAAATGCATTTTAGTTCTTTACTTTAATATTTAAACTATCTAACTGCGGATTATACTTTTATGAAAAAGAAATATTGTAATCCATGGATTTTTCTCGAATTTTTTTAAGCAACCGTTATTGCTGAAAATAAGTTAAGTGTTAGGGAAAATGAAATAAATTAAACTTTTGGCCAGGAAAAATAAAGGAATGGGGAAATAAAATATTTAAAATTATTTAATACTGAATAAATACTAAACGTTAAAAGCTAACGATTTCATTTTTTCACGTAAGATTATTTAGATATATGCAACAACATAACTCGAAAAGAAGTGAAGTAATTATGCCTAACTACGCGATTTAAATCAGATTTAATCCGATGCCTGTAAGCAACGTCATGCGCGTTTGTCGAGCTTGATTGGCTTCTGAATCGACAATGACATAATTTACCAACCATGACGTCACTAGAGCAGGTATCCACTTATTAATCTTGTGAGCTGACTTAAGCCATTAAGTTAACTTATACCTCTTTTGTTGTAAATTTTGGATGGTGATACTAGCAACACTGTTTTGAGTTTGATTATTAAATTTCAGACCAGTAGCTTGTTTTAATGAAGAGCACGTATTTTTAGTACTTTATTAAGATAAAATAAGACCTTTACATAAATGTTAGAATAATTCCTCAAATGCTTATTACATTTCATTTTTATATTTTTAAGTTCATTGCACTTCCTGCACAGGCTAGCGAAAACCACAAAATTTTCTCTGAGAACTATAACTAATGTTACCTCAGGACAAAACTAGGAGTAAGAAAAAATTATATCGGAACTTAAATGTAAGAAATCTTTAATATAATGAATTATTTTTTATTATATAGAAACTTTTACTGATATTAATTTTCTGTAACCAGACTCACGTAAGTTATTAGTAATTATTAATATTCTTTAGCAAGATGATAAGATTTTAATTTTAAATTTTAATCACTTTTAAATGACAGTGTATATTTTTTATGTTAGATTTATAAGATCGAATATTATTTAAATTACAAAATTATATTTGTTAGTTCGTCTATAAACTGCATAATAGGTAACAAATTAATTTTTCATTAAAAACTTTTTATTGTTTTTTTAATAGTCGAAGTAGTGACAGCCCTCACTTTAACTTTAGTAATCACATAAAAAGATAAATATCAAGAAGTGCTAAGTTTTCACTTTATTTTTGAACATCCTGAGATATAAATCGTGAACATCTTTTGTTTATATACTCCTTATAATTTTTTTGCTGTATTCTTTTTGAGCAGTATGAGCTCATTTAGTTCAGAATTTTGCAATTTTTTTTCACATAAAAATTTTCCGAATTAATTTACTATAAAAAGTACCTGCAATTCGGGAGCATCATCCGTAAAATTAATTTCAACTTAAAATTTTTCACCGCAGTTTTTATAGTAATATTTATTTAATTACAATGACTCAGTGATTTTATAGTAAATACTAATGTATATAAAAACTGCTGAATATCAGATTCTTCGTTTTTTAAAATTTTACAGTCGGAATGGATTTTATGGTAAAATGTACCGGAAATTTGAGTAGTAATTTGATTCGGAATTTTTTACACTGTACCAGCTATTAATTTAATCCGAACATTGAATTTGATTGATGGACTAAGTTATATATTATTACGGGGAAACATGGGTGGCAATTTTTTTAATTTCTTCTTTCTTTTTAACATACATGTTTTAACAAACATTCATTTATGTAACCATACCGTGTAACTGTATTACGGAAGTTTTACGACAAAATACTCTTAAATTGGTAGGAGGTGTCTTAAATTAAAAAGTACCTAACTAACTTCGAATTATGGTACCAAAACGAAAGTGAAGTCTAGATCTACACTGTAAAAAATTCCGACACTGTGCAAATTCCTACACTGTACAAATTACAATATACTCACGGTGCATCATACGTAAAACCCATTTATACTGTAAAATAATAAACAGGAAAATTACACAGTGAAATTCATTTAATTAGAGTGATTCTTCGATTTCACGATAATTATTAGTGCAATTATAACGGTATATCACATTTTTTGTTCTGAAGCATGTTCCAAAAATTTGGATTTTATGGTAAAATGTACCAACACCTTGAGTGTCGATATTTTTACCGTAATTTCATCTGGAATTTTCTAATGCAAAGTATTATCAGCAATCAAATGCTCTATTTCACAGATTTTTTATTTTTGCTTATTGAATTAGTCGCATATGTTACTTGAACTACAAATCCAGTCTCATCTCTGTTGTTAATACACTCCTCAAAAGTGAAATTGCAACACCGAGAAATAATGCACGTAGCGTCATGCAAATTTCAGGAGCGATAGTAGTGAGATGGATATGCAAATGATTAAATTTACGCACGCATCTGATCACGTGGTACGCATATTCAGGCTATAAAGGCTAGCAACTTTCCCTTCTCATAAACGGCATCTGAGGCTTTGCGTAGCATTTACGACTTTCGAAAAAGCGTAGAAAATGCCTCTGAGACGTCGGCGAGCTCAATACCATCAGTTAACGACCGGGGAACGTGACCGTATTATCGAACTCCATGAACTTGGTTTGTCGCTGCGCGCAATAGCAACTCGTGTTGGGCACAACGTGAGTACCATCCAACGTTGTGTCACACGATGGATTCAGGAAGGTCTACGTGTACGCTGAAGAGGAAGTGGTGCGCATAGGTGCACGTCAGAGCGCACAGACTGGCGTATTCGCCAGTTAACTATTCGAGACCCTTTCTCCACGGCACGTGCCATCCGAAGCCGGTTGCCTTCAGGAGCAGGTGGATCTGTGTCCACCCAAACCATACTCAACAGATTGCATGAAGTACAGTTACGTGCACGGGTACCAGCAACAGCGGTACCGTTGACCGCTTTACACTGGGCTAGACACCTGGCATGGTGTCATCGTCATCGCACCTGGACCATCCAATGGCATCGGGTATTGTTCACGGATGAATCTCGTTTCTGTCTGTGGAGAAATGACGGCCGTCGACGGATATGGTGGCGACCCGGAGAACGCTACGAACCTGCCCATTACGCCGAGCGTCACAACGGTCCTACACCGGGCATCATGGTTTGGGGTGGCATAATGTTTGATCGCAGAACGCCCCTGGTACACATTCACGGCAGTTTGACAGCGGAACGCTACGTCACACAAGTTGTGTATCCCGTTGTTCTGCCCTTGTTTCAGGGCGTACCCAACACGGTATTCCAGCAAGACAATGTCAGACCGCATGTCGCACGGCGAACTCTTAACAGCCTGACTGGATTTGACATCCTTCCATGGCCGGCAGCCTCTCCAGATCTGAATCCCATAGAACACCTATGGGATCTCATTGGACGTGGCATGAACAGAGGACCAATGGCGCAAACCATCGATGATCTGCGCACAGCAGTGGATGTGGCTTGGCAAAGGTTACCTCAGGCAACCATCAATGGAGTCATTGATAGCATGCCTCGCCGGATTGAGACCTGTATAGCTGCCTGAGGTGGCCACATTAGATATTGAATAAATTGCTTTATAATGACTTTATTAGTCTGTTTTTTTAATCATTTGCATATCCATCTCACTACTATCGCTCCTGAAATTTGCATGACGCTACGTGCATTATTTCTTGGTGTTGCAATTTCACTTTTGAGGAGTGTATAAATGATTTGTTATCATGTTTTTTCAACTATGTATTGGAAATGCAAACGTTGGTTTAGGCTTTTAGAGTGTTATTACTTCACTTCATAAATAATAAGCCAAAAAACAAAACCTTATGTTCAGTGTATCACACTAGTCAACCTATCAACGTTCTTTACTAAAAAAAATACTTTTCAGAAATTAAATATGAAAAAGTAACAGTGAACGTGTAGTTTTTTCAGTTCAAAATATTTTTTCCTTCAAACCAAAGGGTTAAATTTGCGAAAAATCAGTTGATTGTTTAAAATTGTATAATTTACAGCAACATATTGGCATGGTTATGTTTAAAAGCTTATAGATCTGAAAATGAATGTTTCAAGTTGATAACAAGTGTAATTTAGGATAAAAATCATATCATCTCAATTTTTAAATTTCTTATTAACACTGCAAAAAATTCTTGGTATAAAATATTTTAGGTACATCATCCCTAACATCCATTTTACCGAAAATTCCATTTTTACCGTAGAATCTATTTTACCGCAAAATATCAAACCAATTATGCAGTAATATTTATTTAATTTGAATGATTCAGTGATTTTAAAGTAATTAATCCTGTAAAAATTACAGTCTATCAGATTTTTTGTGCCGCAGCATGTTCCGGTTGAATTGATTTTACAGTAAAAAGTGCCCTTAATTTGATCTGGAATTTTTTACAGTCTAGACCCAACTTTAGAACTCGTTCAAAAAGTCATTTAGAACTAATTGTTATTTATATTAATGCATGCTAGGAGGCTTCGCCCCCTGTTCGCTGGCGCTCGCCAACCCCCGGAACTGCTTTCGCAGTTCATTTCGGACTGCTTCGCAATCCGATGCTCGCTTTGCTCGCTCATTGGATACGTTCTTAACGTCTAGCTTTTGTATACTTTTTTGAACACTGAAGTTCCGAAAACTTCTCACTGTAGAAAATTCTAAACCTGTGCATTTCAATATTAATTTGAAATTGCAAACAGTTCACATATTTTTCTTAATCACACTATTCTTAATTTCAGTTGTTGAGAAAAGTAACTGTTGTAAGTTTTGTTTTAAAGTCTTTCCCACCAGAGGGCTCAAACCATGTATTGTAAAACAATATGAAATAGTACTGAACGCCGGATGTAAAGCATTGGCTTCGATGAAGATAATTTTGTGGGAATTTTTTTTGATAATTCGGTGAGAATTCACCCGATTAGACATATGATGCTCACTACGTGCTCTTGCGCGCCGAAGCCTATCAATTAAAACGTATTAGCGTTTTATATAACATGGATTAGCCATATGATGCTCACTACGTGCTCTTGCGCGCCGAATCCAATCAATTAAAAATGAAAACTGTTGCCAGCGCGAGAAAAGAAATATCATCGGTTTTATTGATACATACGTACGTATTAGCGTTTTATATAATATAGATTCCTCAAAAATTTGTTGTTTGTATCAAAAATCTAAGCTATGTAAATCTAAGTTATTGTATCAGTTAGTCTTTTAAGAACGCAACTCTAAATGCTATAATTTTAGTATATATATGTATACACACGGAAATTTATTAGGAGACGATTTAGACAGTGAATAGTTTTAAAAATTTAATGCATGTTGCTATGCAATATGGAATTTGACCTTAATTTATATAATAGTTAGACATAGAATAATACAGAATATTTGAAATGTTTGTGAAATGGAATAGTTAAGGAGCTTAATGGTAGAGTTGAAATGTTCGGAAATAATAGTAACAGTTTTGCTTCAAGCTACAAAATAATGTGGAAATTGTATCATTAAATTTAAATTCCTTTTTGTTCTTGCAGTAACTTATATTCAATTGGGTTTTTTAACATGCTTTGCACCAAAATTTTTTTGTGTGGAAAACTTAACATTCCAATTCTAATGTTTTTTATATTTGTGAATAAGGAAAATGTGTTGGACGTTAAAAAAGGAATAATTAATTTTTAAGTTCTAAACTTTTAACTAACAATAATTAGATTTTCGACAAGTGTGAAATTAACTAACTCTAGGTTGGCCTACCTTACTTTAAAATATGAAATAGTATGCTTTAGAACTAATTTTATTTAATTCTTTCATTGTAATATTTTTCTACGATAAGCATTTTCATTTAATTTCACATAATTCTTTTTTTTATTCTTCACTTCAAAACAATATATGAAATATTACTAGACATTTTTTATCTATGTTCATAATATGTTTCAAAGGAAAAAAAACTATTCAATTTTTGACAAAAACAATACATTTATTAAAAATTATTCATAAAATTTATATATTTGTAAACCCGATAACATATTTTCTAATTCATACTTTAAATTTGCATTTGTAACTTTGTTCTTGCAACTCGAGAAGAAGAATACCACTAAGATTACATGATTGTGCAGAATCACGTGGTTGCGCATGGTGTGTTGTCTTTAGGATAGAATTATTATTCCACTTAATCAAATTTTGGATCAGATTTTGTAAGGCACCTGAAAGTTATGTTGCGCGTGTGTGTCGAACCTGATTGGCAGCTGAATTGTGGCATAAGCAAATGCCATGATTTACCCACGCGTGACGTCACATGTAAGTATCTAATTAAACAAAGGACGGTTATAAAAGATATCAAAGGATATTTGAAGGACGATTTCGACAATTATTGCATTCTGTAATATTATTCTCAGCACGTAAATTTCAACAATTTTCTAATACATCTAATACAAAAATATGTTATTAGAGCTTGGTAATAAGAATTAAAATTATAAAAAATTATAAATGTGTAACTATTATCTTATCTTTATTGCTAAAAAAGTTTTTAAAAATTTTATATTAAAGAAAAATAAGCACAAAAAATATGGTATTATAGAATGCGATAAGACCAAATTAAAACCATTTTTTCAGTTAAATTTGCTCTGAAGTTTTTATTTTTTACAAAAGGCAATTACCAAATGAAGGGCACGTTTCGGGTTTTATTACCTGAGTTATGACCTATTGTTAACAAAAAGTAACCATCTTAGAAGTATAATTAACAACAAAGGAAGTATTGATGAAGATATATTAAATCGATTAAACAAAGCTCAAAGAAGTTATGCTATTCTTAATAAAATCTTTAAAAACAAAAATGTAAAAAATTCAATGAATTTTGAATTTTAAATATGAATTGTAAATCTGTTCTTCCGTATGGATCTCAGGCGGGACACTGCAATAAAAATAACAATTAAAAAAGTTTTTATTAACAATTGTTTGAGAAGAATCATGCGTATCAAGTGGTTCCATAAAATTTGCAATGCAGAAATCCCTTGAACATAAAAATAGAAACCGATTGATCTGGAAATTAAAAAAAGTAAATGAAAATGGATGGGTCGTGTTCTACGTAAACCTGAAAAATTTAAAGTAAAACAAGTTTTTGTTTGGAACCCTCAGGGCAATAGAAAAAGAGGAAGACCTAAAAATACTTGGAGGAAGAATAAACGAATTAAAAACAATAGAAAAAACAGGGAGAGAGGCAAAATATTCTAGCCAAAAATAGAGTGAGGTGAAAAGCTATGATAGAAGCTTTATGCTCCAATTTTGAGGGAAAAGGTATATGTATGCATATTACCCGTAATGCCATTACCATACAGTATGCTAATTTTTTCTCATTGCATTATTTCTGTAAGATAGTTATAAAAAACAATCATTTTCTTTGTATGGTAGTTAAGTTTTTGAGTAAAATCTTTTACTAGTTCGTATAGATAAGGAATGCTTTAAAGTCAAAGATTAAAACTTGACGCACATTCAAAATAAAGCAATGCTTAGTATTGAAACCAATTCTTCAAGAAGAAGCTTTTAGTTTTTGGAAAACTATTATGTACGCATAATGCATTTAATATGTAAAGTATTCTGTAAGTGAAGCATACTCAAGCATTTAAAAATATACCTTTTTAATAACGTAAGTTTGCAAAAAGAGAGTATTCTACACAAAAGAAACCAACAAAGAATCATATATTTCAGGAGAAATTTTTTTAAAACTATTTATATTAAATATTTACTTACAAAAAGGCTTTATACTCGTTTTCATGCTTATTTTTTTATTTAAATTATGTATTTGTTCATACAAATTTGCTTCTACGAGTATCTATATGTTTATCATACTCATACAATTTTATGTCGAATTTAAAACTATATCTAGATAAATTTTTATTTAGAAAGTTTTAGATCAAATTTCCATTTAAAAAACCATGTTGTCTAAATCTTTTTTTACTATTAGCTGACTAGTTAAAAATAATTAAGATCACATGGTTTGATTTAAAATAATTAAAATTTTCGAAGAAGGAATTTTGAAAAATAAGAATAAAAATTCTAATATTTACTAAGAATAAAAAGTATGATCAAAACTTCAAGATTATAGCAGTATATACTGTGTTTTAGGCGTTTAGAGAACACCAAAAAGAACGGTAATTCTAACCAAAGCGTTTTGGTCACGAATTTTCGGTAAAATTAATAAGAAGATATGGTTTTTATTACTATGGTTTGTTACATGGCTGTTTATAAATCAAACATTACCAAACACTGTCTGTTTGGTAGTAAATGTAATAAAATTGAATAATTTTGAACAGAATTCATAATTTTAACAGTAACGGTACAATTTGAGACGGCGCAAAAATATTCAGTTTGATAACCTCTATTTCATTTAGTAAACGCAAGTTAATTGTTTTTTGTCCCAACGAAAATTATAAGTTAACATCTACCAACCTTTAAAACCTTTGTAATGTACAACCTTTGTAAAAGTACAAATGACTGGAAAAGGCTGAACTAAGTAAGTCTCTTAACTGTTACTCATTGCAGTTGATCCAAAACGATAAAATGGAAGCGTAGAAGTAGAGGGTTCGAATCCCACCGCAGCTCTGGATGCATCGATTTATTTATATTTATTTATTACATTTATTTATAATTGTTGCGCATGCATACTCATTACAAAGTTCATATTATATGCCTTTTTCAAGTCGAAATACAGGTAGCACAAAATAAAGAAAGACATCACAACTATAGATTCTGGGACTCAGTGGGTTTCGAATCCGCTACCTCCAAGTTATAACAGATGTAATGTTTTTAATGTTTTCTAACCGTTCTAAAGCGTAGGTGTAGTGGCTTCGAATTTCGCTATCACAATAGATATATTGCTGTCTCTTACAAAGTTGTGATGCTCTTAAACTGAAACGAATTTTTAAGCCATTTATTGAATTTTCGAAGAATCCCACAAATGTATGTAAATATATATTTATTAAATATATATGTAAATATATAAAATATATAGATGTATGTAAATATATAACAAATAAATAAGATTACTCCCATAAATGATGGATAACAAAAATAACATAGTTTGATATATCTGGTTTTAATATCCTTAAAATATTTTAATTAAACTTTTGATGCCATCATTTAAGTCTTTTTACCCCTTGTTATACTTGAGAAATTCTAACAATGACGACCAGCTTGGTCACCCTTAAAAATCATATAAACTTTAAGGATAACCAAGCTAAATGCGCAACACAACTCTATTAATTTGTAAACCGTTCCTCATATCGTAACACTTTTATTGGTTTAAAACAATATATTAATCGATTTTTTCATGGGTTCAGCCTTTTTTTTATTTAATTATTGATTTATAAACGTGAGCGAATTAATCAGAAATTGCTGAATAAATTAAATAAATAAATGGGAAAAGCCGAAAATGACTTGTAAATTTTTTTTTCTATAATGTGCATCGATCTCCATCCCCCAGTAATAACTCTAGGGAACAAAATTAAACTTTTTATTTGATTCATGAGCAGCAAGCAGTACCTGATTGTAATTTAATTTTCATCATGCTTATTTCAAATATGAAATTAGCTTCTCCTTTTTTCCCCTTTTACTTATCTAATCTATAGTTATCACTTAGTGTTAGGGTGTGATGTTGGATCATTGCATAATTTGCGGACAATTACAGAGTTTTTTTTTTTAACTTAATGAAAAGGGGAGTTTAGAAATTGCTTTATTAATATATAGTGCAAGAGATTATAACACCGACATTATTTCCATAAGTGCAAGGAGAAAAAAAGTCGTGATGTATGGTAATGATGTGTCCTGTAAAAAGAAACATAATTCTGGTTAATAAAATCAAAATATTCGGTATTTAAATCATTCATTTGGTAATTTTTCCTTTCATATGGTAACTTTTTATCAAAAATTCTGGTTTTTGGAAATAATAGTTCTTATTACCATCCATTTAGAAAAACTACAAAACTGAAAACCAAAAATTTAACCGAATAAATGGTTTTTATGCTATGCTCTAAGGTATCATTATAAAATTACCATATTTTACCTCATTTACTGAAGTTTGACACATAATATAAAATCATACATTTTTAATTTTACCGAAATCATTACCAAAGCTCTTCTGTAAAAATTACCGACCTTTTTGATGCTTCCATGGAGTCAGTAACATGGTATGTTTTACCATATACTGGTAGTTTCAGCGATACTTTTTTTCAGTTATGTTACTTTATATATTTTGAAAAAGGGATGCTTTAAATTATTTAAAAAAATGATTGTAATATACTATTCCATAATTGATACGCATCGTTTGAAACTTGTTAGCTTCCCGGTATTACTCCACATTCCTCTATTTATGCAAACAATAACAATTTATATCTTTTAAACTTTGCATACATTTTCCTTTTAAAAGTAAAATTATTTTTTCTCGCGTGATTAAATGCATTTTTTAATGTAAAATAATAGTCAAAGCAATTTTACAAAATTAGCTCAGCAGGGATTAAGAAATAATAGGAATGGTTGGAACAATGTGTATTGAATTTTCCTCTTTTAATCAAAAAGCAACTCGATATCAAGAGCTCTTTTAATCTCAAAGCAATCAAAAGTGGTTAAATGAAAGATGAGAGAGAAAAGTCTTACCCTTAAGTAGAAAAGCGTTAAGCAAATATATTTTCTCTTTCCTTAATCTCAGATATAATTAAATTCAACAGACAGGAAATTACTTCAATGAAATCGAAATAAAAAGTATTTTAATACTGGTGAATATTACAAAAGAAAGCAAACGCTTACGGTGTTAATGAAAAGGTGATATTTATCATTCTGTTCAATATTTAATTGCTTTTGATTCAACAGGGCCACTCCAAATTGAAACAACGGCATTTAAGATGAAAAAAGCGTTTAATTTGCTTTCGATTTCTCCTGAATGCCATACACATGTTTTTTTTTATATTGCAGAATTCATTGAAAATGATTTGCAAAATCATTTGGTAAAGCGTATTAGTTTGGAAATAAATTTAAATAAATAAAAATAAATGCTCATTTTTAAAGTGATTTTCGCCTTAATGCAAAATAAATGCAAATTTAAAAAGATAGTGTGAAGATATTTTGCGAGTTATTATCTTTTATGGCTTAAATCTCAATAAGCATTATAAAACTATTATCGTAAATGTGTTACATTCGCTGTTAAGTATCTATTTGCAAATAACAAATAACTTATGAATTTCGAAATTTATATAAAACTTTCAAACGAAATAATGGGTTTTGAATAAACGTAGTCATCCGTAATTTTAGTAACAAAAAATTAAATGTACTTTATGGGTATTATGTATATTTCAAACAGTATGCATATTTTCGTTTTTGTTTATTTAATAATTGTTTAAGTTTAGTTTCTATTTAATCATTAATTAAAATTTATGTTTAGAAGAAGTTTTATTACTATTTACAATCATAATTTAGCATAACTTTTTAAGATATACGTTACAACACATTTAAAAATAAAACATAAAATTTTATTGAAATATTAGTGAATGCTAAGGCCTGCAGGCAGATTCACACTGCTAGAATTTCATTCTAAAATTACGGTAAAATAACAGGCAGCAGTCTGCCCATCTAATTAACCGTAAAGTTTATGGTAAAGAATATCCTTTACCTCCACGGTTTTGTTAACGGTTATAACTAGTTTGGTTAAAATGTAACCATGATTAAAAAACTATATGACTCTTTAACCATTTACAGCTAGCATGGTTTTAGAACGGTAAAAAAGAAATTCAACTGGAAATTGGAGCTAAGCTTTTCGTTAAGTTGTGGACTTTTGAGCTAGGTTATGATTGAGAGGTTGAGTTATGCTTTATAAGATGAATTGTGGAATGTGATTTAATTAGTTTATCAGGTCGTTTTCATCTATCGTAAGGAATGGGAAGTATTAGATTGTTTTGAGTTAATCAGCGTTATGGTGCTGCTATCAAAGAGTGAATAAGAGTATCGCATTCTAATAGTCCAGGGTCACAAATTGGGGTGTGCAACTCTTCATGTGCTGAAGGGATTATTGTGGTGTCAGCGCTGGGACTCGATTCCCAATTCTGTCGTTCATGAGATTGACAGATTACCCCTCTCGGCTATAATGTGTACCAAGCTGCAATGAAACAAGTGGCTTCATTAGGTGGACCTAGTAATTGTGGTAAAATTCTGGTTGTTTAACCTTATTTGGTTGAAACAGTTAATAAACGGTTTTTCTCACAGTTAGTAGCTTGAATACCATCCTATTTATAGTTATTTGACTGTTTTGTCTGAATATGGTAAAATAACAATTAAATAAGTTGTTATTTAACTATTTTTTCCGAGAAATTTCTAACAGTGCATGCTGATTTCGCCATGATTACCATTTCGTCTTCAAGTAAGCTTGAAGTGATTTCAACCTCTCCATAGTTTAATCTTACAAAATTGTAACCATGTTAATGGCTGGTAGTGATTGCGATTAAATTGTGCCTTTTTGCACGTTGCATAGTATCTAACGAAGATAGTATTGTTTATGTTGTAATCAATCAATAAAGAGGGTAGTGATTGTGACGACTTTTCAGATTTTTGAAAAATTCAGATGGTAATTTTTTTTTAAAATGGTTGATTCACATATCTATTTATAATCGAAGATTATTCTATCACCGAATTTTAAAATCATCTCAAATTAACAGAGAATGTCTCGTGTACAACAGGGTAGCACACTGTAAACAATTTCGGTACTTTGGGTGATTCATCCGTAAAATCCATCTTACTTTAAAATTCATTTTTATCATAAAGTAATATTATATCATAATTTTGCAGTAGTATTATTTAATTAGATTGATTCAGTGATTTTACGGTAACTATTACTGTAAAAATTTCGGTACATCAGATTTTTTGCTCCGTAACATCCTCCCGTAATTTTATGGCAAAACGTAAACTTGAGTGCCCGTACTTTTTACAGTTATTTGATCCGGAGTTTTTGCAGTGCAGGTCATTGATGCCTCACTTTAGTATAAAATTTTTTTAAAAATTTAATTCAATCTTTCATGGTTAAACTATTTTGTTAAAACACAAAAACTCATGGATAGATTCTTCATTATTAGCTAAAATTAAAGAAAAGCTTAAGACTCGCTATGTGATCTATCCATATAATAAATCTATTCAAATCTTTGATTTCAAACGACAAATTTTAATAGAAGAAAATCGGCTTAGTAAATGGTATATTAACGGTCGTTTAGTAGGAGCTGCTTAGAAGTTTCAATAAACGTGCACAAATAAACAAGTCGAAAGTTATTAGCTATGCTAGAGTGTACTTTTTTTGGTTAAACTGTAATATAACTCAGAGCTTCGGCCCTATTAAGGTAGCAATAAATTTAGAAATATATTTATAATTCAATGTGATTTAGAAATGTTTTAATGCAATTTGTAAAACTACTTAAAGCAATTTGAGGTCTACTGACCGTTTTTTCTATTGCCCTATTTTAATTAATTATTTACTTCAAAAGAATTTGATAGTCTTTTGGCTCAAATCTACAAATAATGGCTTTCATCTTTTTAAATTCACATTAATGATTGATCTTCAGTTTATTCGACATATAATAAAACGTTTTTTTTCCTTCACATATTGATTTGCTACCCCAAATGTGCGACCTTAATTTTGACAAGGTTAATATGCACAAAGCGCAATGATTACTTACCACACAAGAAAATATCGAAATAATAATATTTTTTACGATGAATGCATTCCTGACACAATTTACTTTATTTGTTTTGACATTTGAAGTTATTTGATTGAATCGAAGTAGTGAAGAGGTTTTAATGTTTAATAAATTAATATTATAAACTATTCGTAATTTATGTCAGACTATGGATTTCAATGAACAAGGTTCGAGTAAGAGTCAGAGATCACGAGTTCGAAAAACCTCTGAAAGAGGGAGTTCGAACATTTAAAAATAGTTTAAAGACAGAATTTGCATAGTATTATTTTTGAGTGTGTAAGTACCCTCATTATGCAACTGTTATTATGTATACCTAGTAATGAAAACTTTTTATTTATAAATCTAAATTCAGACATCAATTTTGATGATAACAATGAAAATGAAATAGATAAGGTTCATGCTAAAACTCCCGATTTAAAATTAAAACCTTTAAAAATAACAGAATGGACTAGAGTTGAGAGACCGCGTAATAAAAGTAGCAGAATAGATGTTTACTATTACCCTCCAGGTGATAAAACTAGATTAAGATCAAACAACCAAGCTAAAGAATATTGCGATAAAAACCAAATTGAGTATGATCATTCTAAATTTAACTTTAAAGCTTTAAGCAAAACTCAAAATTTAACTTCTTCCCATAGTGACACTGATAGCGAAAGTGAAGATTCGCCATCTAATTCTTTTGTAGATAATCAGATAAGTAATATATTTGAAGGTGAGGTATATAATGCAGAAATACCGAAAAACTTTTCCGATGCACAAAAACTACCAGAAAGAAATCAGTGGAATAAGGCAATGGAAAAAGAGTTAAATATTATGAACGAAAGAAAGGTATGGGAAATAGTTGATAAACCTCCCAATGCTAAAGTAATAGGAAATAGGTGGGTTAATGCAGTAAAAAGAGATGAAAACAATAAAGTTAAACAATACAAAGCTAGACTTGTAGCACAAGGTTTTAGACAACAGCATGGTGTTGACTTTCTTGATGTATTTTCACCAGTTGTGAATTTTTCTGTTATTAGATTACTATTTATTATTCTTGTGTCTATGTTATGTTGGAGGTATGCACAGCTAGATGTGAAAGCAGCATATTTGTATGGAAATCTTAGTGAGGTAATTTATATGAAGCAACCTCCAGGTTTTGAAATTGAAGGTGAAATGAATAAAGTATGTTTACTTAAAAAGTCGATATATGGACTTAAACAATCAGGTAGAGAATGGAATGCTGAGTTAGATACTATACTAAAATCGATTGGTTTCGAAAAATTCAAATGTTGTAATTGTGTGTATAAAATGAATAACATTATTTTATTAGTATACGTTGATGACATGGTGTTATTTTGTAAGACTAAAACTATTTTAGATGAAACTATTAAATTGATTAAGAGTAAACTTGATATTCAAAATTTAGGAAAAGTCAAATATTTGTTAGGTGTTAACTTTGAGAACAAAAACGGTAGTTTGTATTTACATCAAAAAACTTATATTGAAAAATTATGTAAACGATTTAATGAATTACCTAAAACTCATGTTACGTTACCAATTAAAGTAGGTTTTAAATTGCCAAATAAAGTAAATGAAATTGTTGAAAATAAAATAATGAAGAAATTTCCTTATCGTACATTGATAAGGTGCTTATCTTTTATAGCAAATCGTAGCAGACCAGATATTTCATATGCTGTGAACGTTATGTCACAATTCTCGAATTGCAATAATTAGCAACATTAGACTGTAGTTGTAGATTTAATGAATTATGTAATAAATACTAAAGAACATAAACTTTGTTTATCAAATCTTAATAATTCTTCTTTGATAGCTTATTCAGATGCAAATTGGGGTTGTCATTTAACAAACAGATTTTCTACATCAGGTTATTTGATATGCTTAGCAGGTATTCCTTTTAGTTGGAAATGTAGCAAACAAAAATGTATTGCATTAAGTAGCACGGAATCAGAATTTATAGCTTTAACAGATACGGTTAAAGAACTTTTATGGTTTACAAACATATGTAATGAGTTAAACATAATATCAAAAATTGAAAAACCTGTTTTGTATTGTGACAATCAATCTGCCATTTATTATTGTAAAAATAATGTTGAAAATTTAAAGACGAAGCATATTGATATAAGATTTCATTTCGTGAGAAATTTGCTTAATGAGGGAAAATTCGAAATTAAGTACGTTAAAAGTAAAAGTAATTTGGCTGATTTTTTGACTAAGGCTTTAACTAGGACTGAATTAAATAAAATTAAGGGAATTTATTTTGAAATGTTCGATGGGGCCGCTTGTCAGACTATGGATTTCAATGAACAAGGTTCGAGTAAGAGTCAGAGATCACGAGTTCGAAAAACCTCTGAAAAAGGGAGTTCGAACATTTAAAAATAGTTTAAAGACAGAATTTGCATAGTATTATTTTTGAGTGTGTAAGTACCCTCATTATGCAACTGTTATTATGTATATATATATAACAAATCAAGATTGGATTTGAAGTTTTGTTTCGTTTGATTTTCATGACTGTATGTTATTGAATTCGTTACCTCATGTTATGGAGAGGATTGTTTCTCCTTTATGATGTTTAAGTTAAGTTATGATATTACTTGCTTAATAAAATTTATGATTAGTTAAAAGATGACTTTTTTCATTATGCTTGCTGGGCATTTTCCACAACGCACTAAACTCTGCCAGCAATTTATATTCTATTTTGCTGGATTTATTTTTTGACGTTTGAAGTTGTTTGATTGAATTGAGATCAATCTTTAGGAGAATACAAAAAAGAGATTTTAATGTGTAAACCAATAAAGCATATCAAGAAAGGATTTAAAATTTATCACACGAAAGTACAAAAAAAAATCTCGTCAGTAATAAAGGATAACAAAAAATAAACGCGCCAATTCATTGGCTATTTCAGTTTCAAAACTGCTTTTAATGTTAATAAAATCAACCAGTAATACAAATTTAAAAATTGTTCTTCAGTTTTTGTGGCGAATGTAGATTCTTTGTCTTTCTAATACAGATTTGGGTATATTTTAATGCAAAAAATTTAGTTTGAATTTGACTAAAAATAGGTGCTTCCATTTTGTATATTAGGTATCAATTGTAATTGCATTTCAAATATCGATGTAAGCTTTTAAATTTTTAAATAAAATTTTATATCACTTAATAAGATAATAGAAAATAAAGAAAAATACAATAATTAACTGAAAAATATGTTTTAAAGAAAAAGTAATCACTTTAAACCACAATCTAAATGGGAACTATTTATTAAATCTTCCATACAAGAGGTAAAAAGAGGTAATTTATGTTTGCAGATAAACACAACAACAAAACCGCGTTTATTGTACAGATACTTACACGCTTCTTTCCAACCGTTTTTTTCTTCATCTAAGACACCGTTGCCAAAACTATCAAAATAAATTAAAAACAAAGCTTTTCCCTGAACGCTATTAAAAATGTAAGCGTATCCTCGTGAAGCGTAACCTAAATTGCAATTATCCTTACATAATCCGGATCCTAATCCTATCAGTCAAATACTAACACTGAAATAGTGGTATATGCAAGACTTAACGACGGCCGAGGGAATTTAGGAAATTGTGGCGACTTCCCCAAATTGCTACTCCTCCGAGATGAGTATTAGGTTAGTAGTTGTAGACGAGGAAGTAGAAGGGAGATTTGACGGACAACAATACTTTATCTCATTTTGAGCAAAGAATATCTTGGGGACAGTTTACAAAGTGAAAGCAATAAATATTTTTCTTACTTTAAATGAAATTTAAGAGAGCAAAACTATTTAATTTTTTATTTATTTGTGGGACATTTCAGCTTATATAAACAATGATTAATATGCCGGTTTTGCGACAGAACATTAACTTGAATTCAAAAGTAAAGTGGAAATGCATGTTAAGCGATATTCTTTTTGAAAAAAAATACGGAGATACTAAATCCTGCTCTGAATGTTCCCTTCATAATTGTGTTGGCTGTTATTTATCATATATTTTACTTCCTATTTTTATTCACATGCTATGCTGCAAAGCAATAAATAATTTTCTTGTTTTTTGCTTACAGATTGAAATTTTGAACTGTAATTGAAATTTAAGTAGATGAGTTTATTTTGTAGCACATTTTAGTTCATTTTTATCTTTGACTTATATTCTGTATTTGTAACAGGATATTAGTATGAGCTGAATAGGAAATTTGAAGTACAAGTTAAAAAACCGTTCTTTTTCAAAAATAAGTTTCATGAGATGTTAATATCGGTTGTGAATATAGGTTAGATGTTGTATAACACACGTTTTTCACACTACTTTCATTTTTTAAGCTTCTAAAGTGAAAGCAACACAAATTTTTCTTATTTTAACTGAAAGGAAATTAAAAAGAGATTTTTAAAATTTTCAATTTCTGGAAAATTTTGTTAAATTATGATCAGTATATTGGTTTTGTAACAGTACATTAGCATGAAATGAATAGGAAATTGGAAGTGCAAGTTAATAGATATTCTTTTTGAAAAATAATTTTAATGTGATCGGTTGTGAATATAGGTTAGATGTTGTATAACACACATTTTTCACTCTACTCTTTCATTTTTTAAACTTCTAAAGTGAAAGCAACACACATTTTTCACTCTACTCTTTCATTTTTTAAACTTCTAAAGTGAAAGCAACACACATTTTTCACTCTACTCTTTCATTTTTTAAACTTCTAAAGTGAAAGCAACACACATTTTTCACTCTACTCTTTCATTTTTTAAACTTCTAAAGTGAAAGCAACACACATTTTTCTTACTTCAACCGAAATTTAACTGAGCAGAGCTCTTTAACTATATACTATTGCTCAGTTTGAGCTCATTTCAGCTTAAGTTATGATTAGTATACTGGTTTTGTAACTTAACAATAGTATGAATTGAATACGTGAAAGCACTTGTTAAGAGATGTCCTTTCTAAAAAAAAATGATTTAACGAGATCTTAAGACTGCTTATGAATAGACGTTGAATATTCGTTCTTTAATAATTTTCTCTCTAATTTCATTTATTATTATTTGGTTCATTCTTTTACCTTCGATTATATTTTCAGATTTGTTTTTAATTTTGATATTCATTGAGTTTTAATTCAGATTGTTCTTTTTAAGGAAACTGTAATCAAATCTTTTCAATTGAGATATATTTGACAAGTCATCACATACACTTTAAGAACAATTTTGCATTAATAAACAACCAATAATGCTCTGAGATTTTCTATAGAAGATGGCATGCTTGACTGCAAGTACGCAATACTATACAATCATAGCAAAATTTAAAAAAAAATTATTTTTGATAGTTAAAAATAGTTTCTTGTAAATAGTAAAAATAGTAAATAGTTTCTTGTCTGTATATAAACTAAAGTTGATTTATTTTCAATCGTGCTATTTAACAGATTTTTATACTAATTTCTTAATTCAAAAATAGAATTTTTAGTTCGAAAGATATCCGTTACGGGAATTTAGTTGGGAAAGAAATTTTACATCGTGCAGTTAATTTATAAAAAAAGTTAAATATTTTATTCTTCAACAAGTTTTTAATTTATGAAGTATATGAAATAATAAGAGTCAAATATATCAAATAGTCGGTGCTGAAAAATTGTCCAAGTAAATTTCTTTTCAATTACAATGTATATATATTTTTAAATTAAGCTAAAATATCTGTATTAATATAATCAATAATTATTTTAATAAAAAGTTTTTTTAAAAATTATTATCCATTTTTTTCTCTTAGAACATATAGAATATAATGAAGTTTCAAATTGTAAGCGCGTAATATTGAGGCTGCCGTATGGGTTAAAAAAAGGGGGGGTTCCTCTACTGTAAAATATTAAGTAACAAACTTTTATAATATTCTTTTGTTTTTTGAGCAGCGATGGCTCAGGAGATAATGAGGCGAACCGGGGTTCGATCCCGGCGATGACTGGTCGGTACGAATTCCGCATCCGGCTTGCACCGACCACAGTGCTGACGTGAAATATCTTCAGTGGTAGACGGATCATGGGTTAGAGTCTCTTTGCCGTCAGGCTAACGGTGGGAGGTTCTCGTGGTCTTCCTCTCCATGTAACGCAAAAGCCGGTTAGTTCCTTCAAAAAATCCTCCACGAAGGCAGATTTCCCCCAATGCTTGATCCAGGAGTTCCCTTGTCTTGTTGGAGCTCTCTTTTCCCTTGTCTGAATTGGGTTCAAAATTACAAGGCTACGGAGTTGAACATTAGTAGTCGTAAATCCCAAAATTGGGCCGGTTGTTCAACGACGGTTGTAAAATAAAATAAAATAAAATATTCTTCTGTTAAGACTGATGATTGAAATATTTCTAAAAAAAATGCGCATTAAGTTGTGAAAAAAATCATGAATGAGTTAACTTAAATTTCTATGCTGCTCTTCGTATTATGAAAAAGAACTGTAAGATGAGTAAATATTTCAAACATCAATTTATTTGTATGCTAGTGTTGTTATTATTTATTGTGCGGGAAAGGTAGTTAAGCAAAATATATAGTTACGAAGCAGGGAATTATTTCATATTCCACGGCATTCATCCATAGACAGATGCTCTGTAATGATCGCTGTTCATATATATTTTGCCAAATGTGACACAGTGTGACATAAATATACTTAAGTACACACATTACAGGTCGTAAAGTACCGTAAAAAGCAAAAGTTATTTCGAAATTTCTTAAAGCATTACCGAACAACGCGAAACTCGAATGTATCAAAACCTGTTTGATTACTGGGAGAAACTGAGTGGAGTTCATAAGCAATTATTTTAAAAGACGGTGATTACGGAGTTTCCGAACACTACATTAAAAATAGTTTTAATTAAATAACTCAGACTAGAATTGCATCCATACTAAAATTATGCACTTTATTATAAAAATAAGTAGCTGAATATCAATTATTTCCCCTTTTATTTCAAAATATTCAGTAACTAAAAACTCATTAAAAAACTTTTAGTTAAATTCTTCCTTACCTCACAAATTAAGAACCTACATTCAAAACGATTTCAACTACGTTCAGTGAAAAAATCAAGCGATAAGGATGAAAAAGGGGTGGGGGGTGCTCGACCTAAAAATACTTCATTCTTTCATTTTAATGGCTTTCCCCTTGTCTCCAAATTGCGTGTTAGTGGGCAATGAAAGCGGCTTAGACTCTAAATATAAAAGGAGAAAACTTCACAATTAGCAGCCCCATCCACCAATAGACCGTGTCCATCTTTCGTACCCGGGATGTAATCTTGCCCCTTAATGAGTCTTGCCCTCGTAATACTTGCTTCACTCTAACGTTCCTTCGATTCTTTTGGAACAACGGTCAATTAGGACCTTTTGCCGCTTTATGACGCTTCACGAGGAAGAAAAAAAAGAAAGAAACAAGGGATACGTGCCGCTGTGTACAATAAACAAGGGATGGAGAGTTAAAGGGATTTTCCCGAGGAACGAAAGTTAGTTTTTCCCTTTTGGCCGAAAGCCGTTGTCATACAAGAATTTTTCTTGTCCTAAGGAAAGAGATAAGCTTTTCGGAATCCTTATTTTTTTTTGTTCCCAATTTTTTATCAGATGAGATGTTTGCAACAAATGAGACATGGTGAATATTTTTGTGGGATGTCTCCATATTGAGGGATTGAGGGAGTTTGTCTTCAGGGAGTATGATTACTTTCAAAACTACAAAAATATTATTAATATATATGTTAAAAAGTAATTTTATTTAAAGTTTAGTAAATATTGATAAACAGATGCAAAGATAGTACCTTATACAACAAATTCACTTTAGTTCTGGCATAGGTAGAGGAGTTTGATATCATTTGCAGAACAATTGACAGTCTGATAAAGGGAGACGTTTTGTGGCTCTTCAGAATGTGACTGAAAAAATGGGCTTATGCAGAATTTACGATCGAGGCTAAGTAGGCTGATAAGGTACTACTGTTCATGAGTGGTCACATCTTCGAGAAAGCTACTGAATTTAAACATCAGGAGGTGACTCGGGCACTTATTTAGATCAGAGGATAATATAACCCAACTAAGTTGTTAAACTTTAACAAACCAGGTGTTAAAAGGAGAAAAACCTTCTCAAAATACTTGGTGATGTTTAGAAAGATTTGAACGATTAAATGTAACTTATTGGAAACCACAAGCATCTAATATGCTCAGATGAGAAAAAAAAAACCTAATTGGGACGCTCTTGACTTGCTCTGGTTAGTGATGTCAAGGAGTATAAGTGGAAGAAATGAAGATAAATTCGGTGTAAAAAATGTATTTCAATACAAATTTTTTATTAAAAAAATATTTAGTTAACTCTGGAAAATCAAGAATCAATAAAATGTATTGATTCTAATTTTTTTTTCATATTATACACGTATTATTTTAAAACACGGGCAGACCTGGAGGGGAGGTAGGAATGAGAGAATTGCAAAGCAATACACCCGTGACTAATTTGTCGAGTAGGCCAAGTTGTTCCCCAGATTGCTAAATTACTTTATATTTGTGGATCCATTAAGAGAAATAGTTATAGTTAATAGTTATTTCGACATCCATTAAGAAAAAATTTTAGACAATAACTATTCGAAAATATAAAATTTTAATAATTTAGGTGATTAAAAATACGGTTTCAAATGCGTATGATCAGTCAGTTCATAACTTGAAGATGATCCAAGTGGTGCAAGGTGATATTTCCGGCCATGGGTCGCTATGCAGTATTTAATTCTTATGATGCCAACTACCTCCCTTCCAAAATTTGTCCATCTTATAAGAATTACTCTGCATTTTTGACAATTCAGATTTTGTTTTAGTTTGAGACTAAGGAGCTTAATGTACGCACTATTCTATAAAAAATGCATTTAAAAATTAAACAGTTTTTGTATTGTGCATGGTCTGCATTTTATAAAACGGTGAAACTAATTCTAATTTAAAATTGTGTTGTGTTTTGGTTATCTAGCTAATCATTTCGAAAATTAACAGGAATTGAAGTGGATTGTATTTATTTCAAGATCTTAGAAACTTTTGAAATGGTTGGATTGTCATGCTGAAATAACAAATTTCCTAACATTAAAAAAAATATTATCTTATTTAATCCTTTTTCAATAAATAGAAATCATTAATATAAATTTGTAATCTTTTTATACCACAACCTTGAATTGAGTGTAGAATAAAATCTATTTTTAGAGATACCCTCTACTTCTGCCCAACACATTAGCATAGAATTCGAAAACCGTTATATGGTAGCTGATGTTTCGATTTCATTAAAATACGTTAATATTTCTCTCTCTTCCTCACTCAATTCAAGGTTGTGGTATAAAAAGATTGCAGTTATGATATTAATGATTTCTATTTAATGAAAAAGAATTAAATAAGAAAATAATTTTGTTTTCTCTAAATGTTAGGAAATATGTTAAGTTTATTTCAGCATCGCCTGTTTTCTTTAAAACAAATGTTGCTCTTTTAGTTAGTAAAATTGTGCAAAAAACTATAACGTAGGTAAAATAATTTAAATTAAATGAAGAATTAAAGAAAAGTGCCAAAAATTAACTATTAATATATATATATATATATATATATATATATATATATATATATATATATATATATATATATATATATATATATATATATATATATATATATATATATATATATATGTAATACAGAAATTATAAATACTTTTGCATTAATAAAAGCATTAAAACTCTTTCGTTTTCATGAAATATCTTTGGTAAAGAATAAGTGTAGAAATTCTATTTTGGGACTTCAAGGCTGAAAACATGCCAATGAATTATAATTAGATTTATGTTTCAAAAGAGGAGTTATTTTAAGATCCTTCACTTCCATATAAGGAAAGATTAAACGATTTTCTATGAGTATGCAATGTGGCGTAGGAATACAATTAATGCAATATGACTGCCCTGTTTACCCATTGTAAGTGTCGTATAAAACCGAGGAGCAATGCTGTTAGCGTGTCTTTTGGTGTTTCATGTTTACCATCTGAACTCCGTCGTTTTGACGGGAAATCTGTGTCTTTCCCCCTCCGGCTGGAGAGTGGGTTTCTGTTTACATCATACTCCAGTAAATAAAACCTGTTAAAGTCTATCAGCTTATCATTTCAACAAATATAATTTAAGTACAATAACAACATATCAGGGTTTGTTACCCTGATATATATATATATATGACTGTCTACAGAATCATTTATTTCGCATTGGACTCGCCGATTCACCTTTGTGTGTTATATGTAACAGTGGACGGCCAATGACGGCAGAATATTTGGACGAGTGTGAACTGACAGATTTTTCTTGTATATTTCAAAGCTATTGGCAAGCAAGAAGTTTAATGGCCTAACGGCTAATGTAACTGGCATTTGACAAATAAATAAAATATATATATATTGCAAAAAACTCAAATCGTGAACAACTTTTTAAGGTTAAAACATATATTAATATGTAAGTACAAATGTTAATTTTTAAGAAAATAACAAACCATAAAAAAAACGGTTTCGAAAAATTAAGTAAAGAATGTGTCAAAATAGCTCAATGTCGTCAAATTTGAAAACCCATGCACTCATTATTGAGTAACTTAAACTCAAAATTTTAACCGGTTTTGGATTGAAATGAGCAAAGTACATAGTCTCAAAAATGACGTCATTCTCAAATGTTCAAACTTTATCATATGCTTATAACGATAAAATGTTCGAAAAGAAAATCTATTTAGATTAAAGTCTACTGCACTTATCTTCATTTCAATTTTGTTTCACAAATAAAGAATGTGTCTAAATTGGTAATCAACACTTTCTTAACTTGCGCGGTATTTATTTACTAATGAGGACTGTTTCTCAGAGCTGTTATAATTTTGAGCATGTACTCAATATTAATTTCTTAGGGTTTTCAAAGTCAACTATATTTATTCGAAGCTATTTTGACACAATTTTGTTCAGTTTTTGGAAACTATTTTCACATTTGTAAATTCTTTTAATTAAAATAAGCGATAATAGATATTACTGCCAAAAGTTTCATTTCTAAAAGAATGCGAAAGAAGAGGAAAACGATTCTTTATTATTATTATTATTATTATTAGTTTACAGTAAAAAAAACTTCTGAGTTATTATTGTTCTAAGTAGAAAAATATCAATTTAAAATTCTATTTGCGTGATTAAATTTAAATAAAAGGAATTCCTTATCCCTTTTTATAAACTAAAAAAATTCTAGACCAGCATTTAATTTATATCATTTTGTACCGAAACTCTTTTCTAAGAATTGCTATTAAAGAAGAAAAATATTACCGATTTAGTAATTCATTCAGACGAATAAACATTGCATTAAATTGAAAATGTTTATTCCTTTTTTTTTTGTAATAACGCAATATTATTTACGATATTTAAAATTTTCATTAGTAAGATATATATATATATATATATATATATATATATATATATATATATATATATATATATATATATATATATATATATATAGTTCTTTCAAAGTAGTTTAACTGGTTTTGAATGCTTCAACATCATCTGTCATTACATAAACTCAATAAAAATCAAAGCTCTCTGCAGAGTCAAAGTTAATCAAATTGGTTTTCCGGTTGGATACACAACAAAATTATTTTCTATGCTTTTTAAGTCTGAGATATTTTATTAATCTCTTTTATATGTTAAGATGTACGGCATTTGTAATTTTTTTATTATTCCTGATTACTATATTGTTTGAAAACTTTAATAATAAAACAAATTTTTTGTAAGCATTTTCGAATTCCGAGATACATATTTGCGTTTATTTCAAAGGTATTTTTATTATGTTTTAAGAAATTTCTGATAATTTTCAAGTATTTATTAGTTAGAAAAAATGTTTTATGAAAGTACTTATTTTTGAAAATGGTAAAAATGTGTTTTTCAAATGAAAATAAGCTAAATAATTTAATCTTTAAAATTATAATATACTTCGATGAGTTTTTTTTAAAATTAATTATTTAAAACTTATTACAATGTTGGGCAATGCTGGGCACAATGAGTTTGATTTCAAAAGCAGAAGGTTTAAAAAATTTTATATTTAAAAACTTCTAAAACACTTTATTTATAATCAAATAATTCATGGATAAAAGAAAAAAAATTCTCTAAACTTTTGAAATTAGCACACTACTAGAAATAAAAAAATATTTTTTTAAATGTAATGCGTAAAAGTACAAAGGCTTAAAATTAAAAAGTAAGTAAAACGCTTTTAACTAGTACAAAAATTTAAAAAAATATACTTAAATTTAAAAAATATAGGCTGCAAAAAGTTTTGATTAAAACTACAGGTGGTAAGCAAATGTACAATGCTGGTAGAGAATAAATGAAGAGCTTGGGTTGTTTAGTAATAAGATGGAATTTTTCTAAAATTGACATACATATTATTGAACTCTTCCTTATTACTTCTAGATTACTATCTAGATTAGTTAACAATATCCCGGATTTTCCACTAGATTGTAACAACAACGTAGAAGTTGTGAAGTTGAAAAGTCCTCCTGAATTATTAAAATAAATTTGTTTATTAGAGTTATGACTATTACTTCATTAGCATCAATCGCGACAAAATGTTTCAGAAGAAAATATTTATCTTGTTAGGTTTCTCTAGATAATTGCAAGTTGGTTCTTCCCCCTAAAGTTTACAACTCAAATAACTTTGGATCAGTTTAGAGCTTATTTATTTATTTATTTTAAATTCGTCCGGAACACTGATCCATTTTGCTGATTTTTTACTGACTTGTTGTTGGTAAATTGCAGTTAACAAATTCATTTTTTTACCTCTTCTTTCTTTCAACATCTTTCTTCAATCTTTGAAATATTAGGTACAAGAAATAGAAGCAGATAAACAATTAAAAATAAAGTTTTTTCTTCTCTTCTGAATAGTGTTTTAGATTATTAAAGTTTTAAAAATGTCGTAGCAGTAACATAGTTTATAATTATATAAAATAGTTGCCAAAATGTAGTTTGTTTTAACATATCATGTGTTTATGAGTCATCAATAAGTGTATAATTCTCATGCTTTTTGGAAAAATTTGAGCTTGTTGTTTGCAATTTTCATGAAAATAGAAGGAAAGGCGTGTAAGTATTTGATGTTGGTTAAGGCATTAAAATGAAAAAAATTAAAAAGAAATTGGAAAAAAAAACTTGTGTTGTTTTTTTATAAATGTTTATGTTAGGCCGGGATAGCCTGGTCGGTAGGGTTCTGGGTCCATATCCAAGAGGTCGTGGGTTCGATCCTCACCGGCCGAAGACTCTCCGTGTAGTAAATGGTGACTGATGCACGTTAAATCTGTCGAGTCTCAAAGTCCTCCATGTTCCCACAACAAATCAATACCTCTGGGGGTACTGATCCAGGAGTTTCCTTGTCTTCTGGATTGGTTCAAAATTACAAGGCTGCGGAGTGGAACGTTAGTAGTCGTAAACCCATGAAATTGGGTCACCTGTTCAACGACGGTTATAAAATAAAATAAAATGTTTATGTTAGCCTGATATCTTATGACTCTTACAACTCATTGCTTGTGATTATGGTGTTGAAGCTGATCTGATCTTTTTTATACCCAATAACAAACAAGCAATTCTAAAATAAAGCTCTGTGACGCAGCAGTCTACCTCAGCACTATAAGACGAAAATAATATTTCTGTTTCATTCCCCAGAAGATTTCCATTTAAAACATAGCAACTTGTGACCTTTTTCGATTTTTTTTCTGAGTATGCAATTTTATAACATTTCAATTAGCTAAAGCAACACTTAATTGCCATTAAAAATACGAACAGTTATCAGAGAAATTTTCTATTTAAGTTTAAATCGTCCATCATAAATTTAACTTTTAGACGCATCACATTCTGTTTCAAAAACATCCATTCAACTTCTTCATCCCCATTTCAACAAAAGTCACTTTCATTTTACCAAAACAATATTCTTCAAATGTGAAAAAAATAAATCTATAGTATTTTACGTTTTCATGTCTAACTGGTTTGAAGACAGTAATCTTCCCAAATTTCAATCTCAAACCTCATAAATGATTTCTATATTCCCAGTCGAAAATAACATATCCTTTTTCTGATTTGCAGAAAATATTTACTCTTTTTTTCCTTACGGTCTTTGAAACCTCTTTTCAATTTAATAATAAGTAGATAACTCTTCAATAAAGCTCTATAATACGAGTGGTTAGAGACAGGGGTACTCAGGTATGGTTATTGCCGATGCAGGACGGTGGTTTAGCAATCGGAAATATGCATGTAAGAGTAGTCGAACAATTTTCATCTTTTGTCTTCCCCAGGAAATAGAAATCCTGCTTCATGTGCTTCACTGAGAAAATAGCTTTTCTTGCATCTGATCTTTGTGCAAAGGGATATTGTATTTTTGTTTTGATTTAAGTATAGATGAAAGAGGTTTACTTCCAAGGAAGCAATTTGAGGTATTTCGAGTGAACGGAAAAATGTTGCAATTTTATTTTTATGTAGATATATTGATTTGAAACTCTTTTTTTTTTCAGGTTTTCTTCTATTGATGATTATTTTAAAAAAAAATAGTTTTTTTCCTTTAAGATTCTAGTATATTCATTTTGTAATGTAGAAATTTTAGAAATATATGAAAAACTATTTTCTTTATTATGGTGATTACTTATGGAAAATTCTGAACAAAAAAGTTAGAAAAATAGAATGGACTTTTATTATTTTGCATTTCTATTGTGTCATTATGCTTTTAAACTGAAAAAGCATTTTAAAGCAGGGTCAATCTAAAAAATGTAACAACGAGACGGAGAAAAAAAATTGTGGTAAAATTATTGTACTGTAAGGCATTTTTACTAAAAATGCCCTAACGTAAATGAAATGCCATGTAATGACATTTTTACTAAAAAAAACATTTCTGGGCATTCTTGGCCATTCTTGGGATGGCATTCCTGGTTAAATTAACCATAGTTTCGGTTAATAAAACCAAAATAAAGATTACTTAAACCATTCATTCAGCATTTTTTCGATTCATATGGCGACGGTTTACCAGAAATTCTGTTTTTTAAAGTTTCAGTTCGTATTACCAAACATTTAATAAAAAATACAAAACTGAAAAATAAATAGAACTAAATAAATGACTTTTCTGTCACGCTCTAAGGTATCATGATAAAATTACATAATTTTACTTCATTTGCGAAATTGTATCACAGAATATAAAACTATATTTTATAGTTAATGTTATAAAATTCCTCACCAAAGCTCTTCGGTAATAGCTATCAAGCTTTTTAGTGATGTCATAGAGCCATAAGCATGGTGAATTTTACTACCTTCTGTTAGTTTTGACTTTATTTTTTTTCTTAGTCGAGGAATAAAATGCTCTTTTTATAAAGTGGTTGCAGCATCTGCTTAAATAGCCAATGGTTGCTGGTTCTATCCTAGTCTGCGATTCATAAACATGATCTCATTGGTGATCTGGACGGGATTTAGTATAAATCATTGTATGACACTGTGTCTCTCTTAAACAGAATCTTGAAGCAGTATGTATGAGGCTGTGTATTATAACCCAATTTATCAATCATAAATTTTTTTTCGGTCAATGATGTTTTCAGAGGAAACATGTCTCTTCATTATTGATTAAATAAAATTTAACGAACTTCTATTGTGTTAAGTTATCCTTAATCTAGTGTATTTATTTTAATTTTAACAAAAACTAAATTTTCTTGCAGGATAAGTAAGGAAATAAAAAAAAGCAACAAATACCGAAATAAAGTAATCAGTGCAATAAAGGTCATATCGTCTTACCTATGGCTCTGAGACCTGGAACCTAACTCAAGCTGGTGAAAATAAAATTGCCATTTTTGAGAGAAAAGTTTTGAGGGCCATCCTTGGTGGGATAAAAATAAATAATTCCTGGAGAAGACGATATAATACTGAACTGTATAAAATCTACAGAGAGCCAGATATTGTGAAATTCATTAAAATAAATCGAATGAACTGGGCAGCTCACATTTTCAGAAGGAATGATGACTCAAATTTAAAGAAAATCCTATTACACAAACCCCTAACGAACAGGAAAAGAGGTGGACCCAGGCTGAGATGGCTGGATATAGTTGAGACTGATTTCCTTACTCTAAAGGAAAAAAACTGGCGAACAAGTGTCAAAAGTAGAGAGAAGTGGATTCGAATTCAAAGGAAGGCACTGGCCCATCCTGGGCTGTCTAGCCAGATATGATGATGACGTCATTCAAGAAAAATCAATAATTACTGCATTTTCCTGAGAAACAGAAATTAGATTTTAAAGTAAATAAGGAAATATATAAGTATGATAATAAGTAAAGAAATAGAACAAATCTAAAGACGTTTTATTTTAATCTTGCTTCCATACTCTGCGTTTAAAATACTGTGTAGAAATTAGAAACATTAGATTACATTACTGACAAAATGAACTAAAATGTAAAATTTGTTTTATAAAATAAAAAAAATAGAATATTCTTTAATATTTAAAGTAAAAAGTATTAAGTGGTGTTTTTTTTACTTACTTTAAGCATCTGCATGCAATTTATGTAACTATATGTCTAGCTTATTTTAACTAGATGCAAAGGGATCTACTAAAGTGGCTCAATTTCAGTATAAACACGCTATATATATCGCTACTAGTATATCAGGATAAACAGAATAAAAAAAAATTGACCAAGCAGTCAGTAACTGCGTTTCATATTTGAATACATTTGTTGCAGATAAAATATCCCAATGATAAAATCTCCCGAAATAAGGAAATTTCCGAAACAAATTTCGCATACGATTTATTTTATGGATATTTTTTGAAACTTGTGAATAACAAGTTAAAGTTGTTTTAGGATTTTAACGCTAATTATAATTATTTCTGTTGTCAAATTTCTTGAAAAATAAATGTATTGTTTTTCTAAAAGCGCTTTTTTGCTGTTGTCTAAATTTAAAAATAATCAATAAAAACAAAATGGGCTAAAGAAACATTTTAAAAGTAATAAAATACTCCTGCAGGCGAAAACAGAAGAGCTGTCAGACAAAAACAAAAATGTTTGATAGTTTCCAATTTTATTTCCTTCTAACAAAATATCCGAGAAGACAGACGTTACAACACTGAAGGGAAAAAATATTGGGTGAAGAAATCAAAGAAAAGGTAGAATAAAATAAAAGATACACAAAATATCAGAGATGAAGAAAATACTATGAAAATAAAGTAAAAGAAAAAAAATCGAACACGAAGGCTTTCTCTGTAAAAAAATAGAAACAAAAAACTCTTCCCAAAAGCGAAGCAGAGAATTCCCGAAAGCAAAACATACGGTAAGATTACCATTTCGGTTTTGTCGATACAGGGTAGTGTAAAATATTTACGATATTTTAGGTCAATACATAAATATACGTATACATAACTCTCTCTGAAACTTGGAATAGGGAAAGTATGTATTTGAGCAGGGCACAAAAGAGCTGAAATATGATTTTTGATACTTTTCAAAATATTTTATGCTATACCACAAAGATGGTAGAAGAATTTTAGCGTAGGTTTAAAAAAACCAGGTTTCATTGATTGTGGATGGATGTTATATGTATTTTGTTAAAATGTTAAATATTTTATAGGATTTTGAAATTCAAGTTTCAAAGGTAAAGAGACACCCAGCAGGTGTTACGGAATCTATAAATTTGATTATTTCTAATGGCAAATAGTGATATAGTTTATTATACAGTATGAAAATATTTTGCTAAGTTTTGAAAGATTAATAATAACTATTTCGAACTTTGAAATTCAGGTTTCAAATATATATAGGATATATAAAAAAAAACACTTAGAAATTGTTACGGAATTGATAAATTTGATTTTTTTCTACAGCAAATAATCATATATTTCGCTATACTGTGTGAGAATTATGTGTTGTATATACATTAGAAATATACATAGATTACAACTATATACATATTATAAATATACATATATTATAAATACACATACATTATAAATATACATACATTAAAAATATACGTTAACCTAATTCTCTCTGAAACTTGGGATACATAAAGAATGTATTTGAGTAAGGCACAAGAGAGCTTAAATATGAGTTTTGATACTTTCAAAAATATTTTATACTATAACACAAAGATGGTGGAGGAATTTATAAAATAGGTAGCGTAGGATTAAAATAACTGGTTTCATTGATTGTGGAAGATATATGTTTTCTGCTAAAATGTTAAAGATTTTACATGATTTTGAAATTCACATTTCACAGGAAAAAAACATCCAGCAAATGTTATGGAATTTATAAATTTGATTACATCTAACAGCAAATAATCAAATATATTATTATAAAGTATGGAAATAATTTGTTCCAAAAAAGGCATTTCACATTTGAAAAAATAATAATTACTTTGTAGAGCTTCATTTTTCAGATTTCAAATATTAAAAAAAATAATCAGAAATTAATATCGAATTGATAAATTTGTTTATTTTCCTCATCAAATAATCATACATTTTAATATACAACTTGAGAATTATATGTTTTAAAGCTATATATTTTGTATTCGAAAAAAATGATAATTATGCACGATTTTTTAAATTAAATTTTCAAAGGTAAAAAACCCCGCAACAAATGTTTCAGAATTTATATATTTCATTATTTTTAACAGAAAATAATCATTTATTTTATTATACAGGGTGAAAAGTATTTGTTATAATGCTAAAAATCCTGTTTTCGAAAAATATGATAATTATGTAGAATTTTGAGATTTAAAGGTTTCAAATGTAAAGAAACACCTAAAAGACGTTACGGAATTTATAAATTTGATTATTTCTAACAGCAAATAATCATATACTTTACTACATATTGTGAGAATTATTCGTTATAAAACTAAATATTTTGAATTCGAAAAAAAGGATATTTATATTGTGAAAATCATGTTTCAAATGTTAAAGAAAAAAAAAACATCGTTAAGAAATTTTATAAATTTGATTATTTCTAACAGCTAATAATCATGCATTTTATTATACAATGTAATTATTTTATTTTAATGAGAATTACTAATTACTATCTATTTTTGCTTTAGATTTTAAAATTTTTATGCTTACTTAATAATGGCTTTGCTTTTACACGATACCATTGAAGTTTAAAAACAGCCATACTTTAGGCATATTACAGAGTGCCGAAATCCGTTATTTTTATGTCATGCTGAAAACTAACCAAACAATTCAGTTCATAAAATGCCAGGGTATACAGTAGAATGTCAGTGATTCACGCTTTGGTGGTACAGTGCTACAAAAAAGAAAAAAAAAAAAAAAAAAGAAGGAAAAGGAACGGGCCACCCTGAATAACTTTTGATCAAATAATCGGATCTTTCTTAATGGTTTAAGACGGTGACTTCAAATATGCTAACTAATTAGTGCAGATGTTATTTTAAGTTAGGAAATCAGACACAAAAACGTACTTTCCCTGAATAAACATACGTTTTTTTTTAAACGAATCCGGATCTCTAACCCCTAAAATATAGAAGGTACTTGCAATATGGGATGCATGGTCCCCATAGTTAGGACCGCGATTCAAAGTTTGGACCCCTTATTATTAATTTTACTTTTTGCGTACTTCTCCCACGTCTTTCAGTGGACTGATTGCAAGGACACAGTTCCCAGTTGACCACCTAAGTAAAGTATCACTGGCTGTGGTCAAGCGGGCCACTTTGACCAGCCTACATTGGGACCTAGGGTGTGTGGTATTGGTCCACGTTGAACTGTTCTACCCTCAAGTGCCCGACTTAGCGCAGATTAATGAGATACAAATGCAGAGGAGCTCTCCCCTCTACAGAGGATCAAAATTGTGATGGCATGTCTTCGGATCATCCTCATGGATGTTTCCCAGATTGTCGCCGATAACCTATTGTGCATCATTGTACGACGTCAATAAAGTATCAATCTTTCAAGTATTTATCTCGAGAATTTCTTAACCGAGTTAAATAACTCCTACAATTCGGTTGAATAATTCCTAAGAAATCGAATTGTAAATATATAGCATGTTCTAAACTCGAGTTCTCAGGGACTAATCAACCATTTCACAAATTTTTTTTTTGTCATGTAAAATTACATACTTTAAAATGATGTAAGAAATTGTATACCTTACTATTCAACATTTTCAACTATTATTTAACAAAATAATAATAAATATTTACAAATGTTTGTTTTTTGCATGGAATCATCTTAAGATAAACAAATTTTATAACTGAGTGCAAAATTTTTAAAATTCGTTTTAAAAGTTCTCGAGACAAGGTGAAATATGCAAAAAGTAAAATTAACATTATGGGGTCCAAAACATTGGATCGCACTCCTGATCAAACTATGGGGACCATATTTCCCAGATTGCGGCTACCACCTAAATTTTGGAAGTCCGAAATCTAAATCCATTAGAAAAACGGTATGTTCCTTTTGAGAAAGTACGTTTTTGTATCTGATTTCGTAACTCAAAATATCGTCACCACTAATTAATTTAGATAATTTAGGTCATCCACTTTTACCATCAAGAATGAGTATAAGAACGTGAAGATCCAAGTTAGATAAAAAGTTATTCAGAATGGTGGTTTCCCCCCCCCCTTTTTTTGCGCACTGTTCATTGTGATGCATACTTTGATCCTCAATCGAAATCTTTTATTATTTTTTTTTTAAACAAAATAGCATTTATACTTTTAGAAATAGACTCGTCTTTTAAATAAGACCTTTGTCATGACACTTTTCTCTTATATTTTGATTAAATAGTCTGTTTTTTTACCATGGGAAACATAGGTATTGTAAAAAATACATCAGGTTAGTATAAAATAATTTTCAGCTTTCATACTTTGCTTCAGGCATAAAGTGCAGCTTTTGCCGCATTGCCTATAACATATCTAAGAAGAATTAGCATTTTGTTGCATAACAACAATTTTTAAAAATAATATTAAATAAAGTGAAAGGATAATTTTAGAATAAAAATATATTATCCTAAAATTGAATAAACCTTTTACAATTTTTTTTCATTATTTTTTTGCATTTTAATACTTATGTATTTTCATATATAATTTATTTTTGTATATCTAGAAGTTTCATAAAAACTTTACATTAATTTTAATAAACTCTCTGAATACGTATTTTTCGCATTGTTAAAAAAAGAAAATAATAAATAAATCAGTACTGAATAACACTAAGAAATAACGCACAATAATGTCACATATACCAAAACAATTAATAAAGCAAAAAAAATTCTATTCCTTTTCATTTAATGTCAGATTTTGTTCTTCCGAGTGGCTTTATGTTATTGGATTAAGCAAAATATTTTTTTAGGAGCCTATCCCATCAAAATAAAGACTAAATGTATTCAAAACTAAACTAGCATGGTGCTGTTGCTCGAGGTCAACTTATAAACTTACCACAATCAAGCAATTTTCTCCTTTTGAGACACCGTAAATTATTACTGATTACTAACTATTACTTTAAATTATAAAACACTATCTTTAGTTTTCATCAAATTTAGTTTTCATTAAATTCAGTTTTATTTGATATTCAACATAATAAAAATTAAAATTGAAAAATTAACAATGAATAGTATTAAGACGGAATAATAAATAAATTTTGAAGTAAATACTGTTAAACAAGGAATAAATAATTAGATAGATTTTACTTAGGGTTATGGCTCCTCCTAACTCAACCGTTAATGCGATTTGAGCTTCACGGCGCATGCGCAAAAATTTCCCGACGAATCATCATGCTTCTAAGGTGTTGAAAAACAAGTTAGCGTTACGGTTAACGATAGACAAACGTAATGCAAAAACTCTCTAATAGGTAAATACTGTTATATCTCTTGTTAGTTTTATGCTGATGACATCCAAAGATAACTGAATTCATTTTCATCCTTTTTTTCTTCATTTTATAATTCAAAACATTTCATCGATTTTGATTGGTTGCTTTAACACCATCAAAAGATTTTTGTGCATAGTTAGAAATGTTTTTAAACTAAACTAGTTTACTATTTAAGTGCATGTATTTTTATAAATAATTAAGTCAGAGTATAAAAATTCTGTTTCACTAAAATATTTATAAATTTATAATCTAATGCTAAAATTCCTTTTCCGTTAAGTAATAGTTTTCAACATAAAAAATGCTTAAAATCTTTTTTGTTAAACGTAAAACATTTCTATTTAATTATACCACTTTATAAACGAAAATGAAATATTCACCCATTCGGTCGTTCTTCATTAAAAATTACGTTATTTTTGGAAGAACTTTTAACTAAATTAATTTATGATTTCTAACAAAGGTCTGATATTGATAAATATTTAAGTCCGAAATTCTTAAGTGGAAGTAATTATATTTTAGCGCAATAACTTTAATAAAACGGTAAAAGATGCTCGAATATTTAATTACAACTTTCTTCTAATATTTTTAACATTTATCTTAAAGTACACCACATTCATCTTAAATATTTCGAGAGCATGAGAGTTTTTTCACTATTTATCAAAGTAATTGTGAATATTTCATCCCAGAATTTTAATTATCTTACACAAAGCAATAGCATCCATCTTAAAATCAACAGAAAAAACACACTTCCGTAATTTTGATATATACTGTACTAATTTTAAGTTCTCTTAATTAAACAAAATGTCACTCGTTTTAACTCGGTGTTTTGAAACGAGTGCTTGCTCATTAAACTCTAATTTACGAATCTCTTTCAAGCTGCTTCGAAAGTTAAAAAAATTACTTGTTCAGAAAGTTTAGAAAAAATAACATTCCAGATTAACGGAGTATTAATTAATCTTGAAACAGATGCAGATAGAATTAATGAAAGAAACCTTTTTAGAGAATTGCTCATTTGAGGTTTCCTGCAATGACAATTCTGCAATAGAACGCTTTATAGTGATTTTACTTATTTTTTTAATACTTCTTTGGAACAAAGATCGGAATGATTATCTTTTCCGTTAGTTTTGTTAAATAAAATTGTTAGCTTAGCTTACACTAAAAAAAAACATTCACGTTTGCTTTTGTTTTTTAATGAATGAAAAGAAAAGTTTAAATATTTGCAATCAGTGTTTAATTTTTTGAAAGCGTTTATTTTATTCGATTCATTAAACTTAATTTATTTTTCGAACGGAAATGGTAATATAGGCTTAGTAAAGATTGATTTTTTTAAACTGATTCTTCAGTCATTAAAATAAGGAATTAACGAAAAATCTCTTTGGTTGTACATAATGATTATTGTGTTTTTAACTTTGTTTTCAAATAAATATAAGTTTTTTAAGTCAATAAATTGTCAATTTCATGTTTATCTAGTTGCAGTTAATATAACTATTTAAAAAGTCTGCTGTGATGATCTTTTTTATTATTTAATGGAAAGTTTAGGTATTTTTTTGTATTATAAATTATCTACAGCTTCCATTAAATATATATTTAAATTATTATTCGCTTTTTTTGTTCTTTAAAAGATGTGTATTAAAATTCCAATTAATATCGGTTCTGTTGCAGTAAATTTTCAAAAAATATGAAAGCATTGATCAGAAAAGATTTTTCATTTTTGCCCAAATGTTGCTTTTTTTCATAACAGCATTTTGCAGGATTTTCATAACCAACGTAGAGGAAACTGACCAAAGACAAACAAAACTTTACAATAAGGAAAAACTGTTTAAAAGTTACAACAGTTGTGAAAATTGCGAATCATTCGATCAAAAGTGACATTGTATATGACGCCAGAGCCTTTGAAGAAAAATAATAAACAGATTTAACAATAATTATTAATGAAATAACAATTTTAATATCTATTATTTAATATCTCAATCAATATTTCTAAACCCAATGACACATAATTTTAATTAAACATATTATTTTTATTTATTTTGTATTAATTTAGTTCCAAATAAGTGAAAAATATCATATTTAGCTTTTTAATAATTTATGGTTAGGAAATATAGCATGGAACACTGGTGTCTTTTTCTGGGTTAAAGGTTAAGTTTTTCAAACACGGCTCCCTTTAAAACTGTATTTTTCAAATTTGAATTTATTTGTAGTTATTCACATGTAAGAGAAAGAGTTATTCATCAGTTCAATTTCTTTAATTTACAAAATCAATTATTGATATATGTTTAAATATTAAATGAAAAAAAAACTGTTTTTCAATAATCTTTTTTAAGATTAAATTTATTTGTACAAATGCAATTCCAATTACCTTGCAGGTTGTTTTTAGTAGCTATTAGACTGTTTTTAATAATTGAGAACTATCAAAACATATTTTTGCTTGTAATTAGAATGTCAGACAAAATATATAAAGAAGCACTGTTGACCTATCTGTTTCAAAATATCTAAAAATAACACTTAAGATATTTAACAGTCACACTAAATTTCTATAATTAAAAATTTAGCTACTATAATGGTACTGACAGATTCTAAAAATTATACAAATTATTACCAAAACTATATAATTGAAGATTTATATGCATAATATCATACAGTTGCATGTTATAAAAAGTAAAGTCGGCATTGAACTCCAAAATATGAATGGTAGACGTAGAGGCATGACGAATGACATGACGTCACGCGGGTTGGAGTTATTAGAAGACCAATTTTCTTTCCTTATTAATTTCAAGGACATCAGAGATTCTGTTTGAAGAAAAGGTGCGGCAAATTACCTGTTTTAGGCACAATTACTACATGTAAATTAAAACAGATTGCGTACTTAAAGTCTACATCTCACGCTTTTACCTCACTATCAAGGAAATTGAACGCGATACGCGTTTAAAAGTTAGCCGTATGAAAGTTTTAGAGAAACGTGTATCAGAAAATGAATTAACTGGCAACATGCGAGTTAACTTAAAACTATACGTGATGAAGTTTCACATATAGACCACACCTTTCAACGGTGTTTCGAGAAAAATATTATATGTCCTTGTGTTTCTGTTTTAGTTTCAAACATATTCCTTATAGTCGAAATATCTCACGCTTTCATATGATATTATTTAAATTTTCATATGCTTGAAATCAGATAACAACTATGAGTATATTTTTAGGAAACAAACTTTTAATCACGTAGCTAGTTGTCAAAACTAAAAATATTTTTTGACTTATTCATATTTATTTAAACCGATAATAACATAAACGCTTTAAAAATCTTTATGCTTTTTTAACGTCCATACTTATTAGACGTATTTTGAATATGTATATCACGTAGTTTAGTGTTTAGTTACTTTAAATAGAAAATTAGTGTTGTATTATAAAAATAATTGCCGGTTTGTGGTATAAAGATTGCTTTGTAATAGGCAGCTATACCTTTTTATGCCAAAATGGTTTGTATGTGGGATTTTTTTTTGTGCCAAACGGATGAACTTATTAAGATCAGCAAATCAGAAAATTATTATGGCTGCCCTCTTTTCCTAACATGCAAATAATCCTTCTTTAAAAAAATAAATAATATCTCCTAGCTGTATTGTCCCAACGGCTAGCTGTAATTGTGACCAACGGCTATTTTACACATTTTCTTGCGATTACTATGATTTTAAAAGCAGATGCTATAATTAATAAATAAATAAATTGCAGTGCAATTTTTATGACGGCAGCTCATATGTTCAATAAGAAATTAATTATTTGGTTCATACATTAAAGTGAGTTTTTAGTTCAGATCATGAATACCTTACTTTGTTATTTTTTCTCTCTCATCCTGCATTCTGTCTTTCTCCGAGTATTTTTATTTTTGCTACCGTCTACTATTTTTTTGAATTTTATTTTTTTTCTTTGCATTACTGCATTTCTTACCGATATCCCTTATTCATTTCTGCATTACTTCTTGCTTTCCTTGCATTCTTTTCTTAGATTTTTTTCTGCCATATCCTCCTGTTTCGTCGACTTCTTTTATAAAAATCATTTTAGTAAATTTTTTTTAAAATAAATTTTTTTTTAGTCGTAGTTAGATTTATTGAATATGAATCAAATATTTAAAACTAATTTTTTTCAATTTAAATATTATTTTATATTATTATTAAGAAAGTTAATTATTAGTTAAGAAATATAGTTGCTATTAGTTAATTATTAAGAAAATCTTTACTTAAACTAATAAAAGTTAATAGTTTCATAAGATTTATAGTTGTACCTCTTCGACTATGAAATGAACTCTAATGAATACTTTTTATATCTTATATTATATACCAAGTTTGTTAAAATATAAGTTTGTAAATACACAACATTGCATAATTCCAAACATTGCTACAAAACAATTTGCCACATTTAGCA